>NC_045548.1:21008138-21115638 GCF_009769535.1 Thamnophis elegans
TATGTATGTATGTATGTATGTATGTGTATGTATATCTATCTATCTATCTATCTATCTATCTATCTATCTATCTATCTATCTATCTATCATCGGTAAGTTTTGCCCCTCTCTGATTTTAAGCTGCATGTATTTAGTTTCATGAAAATCTAAATGGAGACCTAAGAATGGGGCCAGAGGGGACATTTCAGAGTCCTTTTAAATTAAATTTAGTTTATTGTCATTGTATGTATATACACAGTAAACCCATACAATGAAATTCACATACCACCCAGAGACCAGGCCAAATACACATTATTTCTTTCAATTAATGTGTCATTGTCAGTAAGTAAGATCTTTATTACGGTCAAAGACCAGCAATATACATTTGTCTTTACACTATATTAAAAATACTAACATTAAAATATAATTAAAAGTATTTACATTAAAAGTGGATATGGTCCATTATGGTCCAAAGATTGTTAAAGGTATGTCCAGATAATTGGTACAAGATGGTACTATGCTGCAGCCAATTTTTTTCTTATGGACATTGCAGCAGCACAGAACTTTGCCACTGCATACGTGGTAACCGGGTAAGTGTCCTGGAGGAGGAAGCCTAGATAAAAATTGTCTGCCCTCCCTGGCAATCTCTCTAATAAGGGGAGAATATATACAGACCTACAAGCTCTGTATAGCTCGCAGTGTAATAGTACATGTGAATTATCTTCCACTTCTCCTTTACCACATATACAAATGCGTTTGGCTATAGGTGTTCTCTTATACCTGCCCTGTAGGAGTGCTGAAGGAAGAATATTAAATCTGGCTCTGAAGAAAGCTATTCTTTGTTTTGGAGAGATCAGGTCATTTAGATATCTTGCCGATTCCCACACACCCTGTTTGATTCTGTCCCTACTGTGGAGAGGCAACCTATTTAATTCTTCTTGGAACTCCATGCCCCTCATTCTATTGATTACTACTTGCTTTGCTTGCTCAAAGCCTAGGGACATTAAGAATAATGGTGAAAGCCCATAAGAGCCCAGCTTGTGATCAATTGCTTGTTTCCAGGGGGAAGGGAAATTGTCAGTCAACACTAGTGGGGGCAGTCCCTCTGGAAAGAAATGCATTTTAAGCCAATAAATGACCATCATCTTCCAGGCTCTTACTTGAATTTGAGGCATGCCTGTATCAATTCTTAACTGGACATTTGGAATTCCATTGGGAGCAGCTAAGATGGCTCGCAGGAATTTTGTTTGAATGGTTTCTAACAAGTCTCTCTTTGCAAGGATTCCTGTTTGTGCCCTGTAAAGAATTTGTGCCAATGTTTTGGCCTCAAAAGGTTTTAAGGCAGCAGGTACTAACTGACCTCCACCTGTATAAAAGAAATGTTTGATTGCATTTGAGGACCTAAGGGCTACTTGCAATGTGTGATCCAGGTGTGCCTTCCATGTCCCTAGCGAGTGGAAAACCATATCAAGGTATCTAAATATTCTAACCTGTTCCAAACTATATCCTTCTATTTGCGAGGAATATTGGCGTGGTCTTTTAGCAAAAACTAAAATTTTTGATTTATTGAAATTAAGGACCAGCTTGTTTTGCCTGCAATAGCCAAGTGTTGCCCTAATTGCTTTCTTCAGTCCTATGAGGGTTTGTGAAATGATAGCGGCATCATCAGCATATAAGAGAATTGGCACTTTGCGTTGTGCTAGGTTATGAGGATGGAAATCCGGGTTCTGTAAAAGCTCAATCAGGGGATTAATATAGAAGTTGAAGAGGGAGGGGGACAGGTTGCAACCCTGCCATACCCCTTTTTGTACTCTTACTGAGCCGGTTAAACTCCCTTGGGGATTGCACCTCACTTTCAGGGTCGAATTGGCATACAATTTTTGTATGAGGAAGAGGAGGCGTTTATCGATAGTGGTGCATTTTAACTTCTCCCAGAGGGTGATCCTGGATATTGAATCGAAGGCCTGTTTAAAATCCAGGAAGGCCACAAAAAGAGAAGATTTTTTTTTAATGTGTGTATTTTTGTACTAAATGGTGGAGTACCAAGATATGATCCACCGTGGATCTTCCTTCTCTAAAACTGGCTTGTTCGTCTTTGATTATCCCCCCTGAAATTAGCCAATCTTGAAGTTTATAATTTAGGTGTTTGGCATACAGTTTACTAATAACGCTTAGAAGACTAATGGGTCTGTAGTTGCCTGGGTCATTTCTATTCCCTTTTTTATAAATTAGTATGATAATTGCTACTCCCCAATCTCTAGGCATATATGGCCTGTATTGTCTATAAATATAAACAGTGATGCTAAAAGTGGAGACCACCAACTGGCGTTCTTTTTAATTATTTCTGGCAGGACATTATCAGCTCCGGGTGCCTTATTAGCCTTTAGGGCTCCGATCAACCGGGATATCTCTTCTGGTGTAACAGGGGGCCAATGAGGAGTGTGGTCCAAACTAGCTTGGCGTCATTGTCAAATTCTCTAGCATTTTTTTTTCATATGGCATTACTCTTATGCTATTAGTTTCCTTTGAATTAGTTTCTGTTCTGTTCCATATTTAAATATGTTTTATTGGGAGTAGTCAGTGATGGGATTCAGCCAGGTCACACCAGTTCAGGCAAATTGGTTGTTAAATTACACACATCCCTGCTATCAAAGTGGATCCTGGGTGCTGCGCTGCAATGGAGAAATGGGCAATGGAGCAGCTGGCACAAGGGAAAGAGAAAGCTGCTTTCCCTCTTTCTTCTCCCTGTGCCTCCTTCCTTCATGTTGGCTGCTCCATTGTCCGTTTCTCTATTGCAGTGCAGCACAGCACCCAGGATCCACTTTGATAGCAGGGAGTGAGTAATTTAACAACCAGTTCGCCTAGGGTCAGGTTCCCTGATGCCTCCCATGACAGCCAACCTGACCCTGGGTGAACCGGTTGTTAAATTATTTGAACTACTCATCACTGGGAATAGTTAACTTTAAATGGCACACATACACACAAACAAAACATTTTAATTTGAGTCACACTAAATCTCCTTCCTTCCTTTATAAATAATATTATTTCTCAATTAAATTCTCTTGCCCAGGTGGATGAGTTGGTTCAGCAGATTTTGCCATTTTTGGGAGGCTTCTTGGTCACGATTTTAATGAGATATGAAGTGGAAGCACCTGAAACAGTTAAGCTAACATAGGTAAAAGAGTCATTTTTATAACAGCCACTTTATCTAACCAAGACAAGTGTTATTTAATCTATTTTTATGATTTGATCATTTTGTAATGACTGGATACATAATTATAACGACAAATTCATTTACTTTCTGTAAAACCTAATTTGTATAGCATCTTCTCCAGCCTCTGGATGATTTATAACAATAAAACATCATCAAATATATAAATCTGTCAGTTCCTAAGTATGATGAAGCCAAAATACCAAAACACTCAGCATGCCATTGTGAAGCAAGCTCTCCCTTCTAATGCCTGTGTTGTAATGTGATAAGCAACAATGAAAAGTGAGGAGGTTTTGATAAATTATCCATTTTGTCACTTGTCCCCTGTAGTAACCCAGCAGGACATTAGGCTATTATTACAAAAAAAGGAGTTATAATATAATTACTTACAGCATGCACTTGATGTTTACATACTAAATGCTGTGATTTCTTATTTGTGTCACCTTATCCCACTATTTTTCTAAACATTTGTTCCTTTTCTGTCTTATTTTTTCTTAATTCCCTACAGTTAGAAATAATTTTAACCTTGAATTTCTGGCCCTTATTATTACTTGTAGTTCCAAAATAGAAATCTTCCCATTTTTAGCCCTCAAGAGCCAAGGTGGTGCAGTGGTTAGGGTGCAGTACTGCAGGCCACTTCAGCTGACTGTTATCTGCAGTTCAGCGGTTCTAATCTCACCGGCTCAAGGTTGACTCAGCCTTCCATCCTTCCGAGGTGGGTGAAATGAGGACCCAGACTGTGGGGGCGATATGCTGACTCTGTAAACCGCTTAGAGAGGGCGGAAAGCCCTATGAAGCGGTATATAAGTCTAACTGCTATTGCTATTGCTATTGATTATCTACCTCTTGTTAAGACTTCCATTACTTTTTGAATGCTTTACTACTTATTTTATACATATTACTCTCTCTCTCTCCTGTCCTTGTCCTCTGTTCCCTCTTTCCAAAAATCCAGTTGTTTGCTTTTCTCAGCTGGATCTGAGGTTGGTTGCTCAAAGGCTAGCTCTTGCTCATCTCCACCATTTGTCATTCTCAGCTGTCAGGTTTCTCTAAAGGGCCTCTGTGGGAATTCTCCTCTGAGTGGATATGGGATATCTCTTCTCTTGGTCCTCTTCTCCATGTCCTGATTCCATAAATATCATTCAGCTTTCTTTCTTTGGCCCTGGCAGCTATATTCACTCCTAAGTCTTTATATAAAAAGTCAAAGGAAAAGGGAAGATGGATGTTCTGTCCAAGGTCAACTTTGCTAGGAACTTTCAATCTGCTGAATTGTTGATTAATTACTCCTATTTTGCTCCCGTACACTACCATCTCCAACAGCAATCTCTCTTTCTTGTCCTATCACTTTATCTTCTCCCACCTCAGAAATCTTCTCAATTGTTCAATACTTATTTTCTGTGGGATTTGTGCCTTTTTACTTCCCCTTTTGCCTCTTTCCATTGCCATCAAGTCATTATAACACTCTCACAAAGAGTAAACCCTTCTCTAACTAACAGCTAGCTCCCATCTGTCCCCAGTCTAGATCTATTAGCTGTACTTCATCGCCTCTTATAGAGAGGAACTTGTCTATATGCTGCAGGACATTCAGCTCTGATGAAAGACACACACAGGTGGTTAATGGCCTTGGTGAGAGACTGTGAGAGATTGTGGGAAAGCTGGGAAGAGTCAGATGAATCTATTTCAGAAAAGGCAACTCAACCCAGCTGCTAAGAAAGGTAGAAAATTATGTTTCAAAGAGAATCTACCATAACAAATTCCCTATAACTGAGACTAGGAAATGCCTCTTAGAATTCTGGAGAGTCTATATTTACTCCAGAACTAATGCTAAAGAGCCTTTATTGAAATTTTTACAATTCTTATTTTCTTAAACTTTCCAGTTACATGGAACTTCACAAACAGTAGCTAGAAAGAGGCTGCCTTCTCACACATACCATTGTCCTGTACACAGATGCTAGTGAGAATATCAGAATTCTAAAATCATAAACTTCATCAAAATAAAATGATAAAAACCAAAGAATGGCTTAATTTAAAAAAAAAAAACATAGCTACCAGGAACAATGTAGCAACCAGGATTCTTATTGCATATCTTTCAATGGCTGAAAGAAAAACAACAGATTTTTGTCGCCTTTCTGGAATACATCTAAAGAGAAGGCATTCCAATTTCAGTGGAAATAAAATTCAAAAGATCAAAGGTGGGACAGAATCATAAATATACCTTGCCCTTCATTTAAGTTGGGTTCATCAGCAGTCAGAGACAGCATTTTGGAACTGTACTGTTCTTAATAAACATTAAAAGTAACCCCAAGGAAAGAGAATGTTAGTAAAACAATCACAAATGACAATTCATTATGAGACAATCATTAATTATGACAGCATGAATAACAACAATTCAGTGGTGGGTTCTGGATCCCGTTGCAATCGGTAGAGTGCAGTGGGGCCGGGCATCCACCACATGAATGTGCACAGTGCGCGCATGGTACTTACCGCCTATAATGCTCCAGCTGTTGACAGAGCATCACGCAGGTGCCGTATGCTCTGTGCGCATGCGCGAAGCGCAAAAACCTCAAATACCCATAAGGAGCGCAGGAAGGCGGGCCCTCCAGAGCACCATACCAGAATGGTACCTGGTGCTCCCGGCAGGCATCGGTACGCCTGTACCAGGGTGTACCATTTGTAAACCACCACTGCAACTGTTGGAAAAATCTATTTCAGAAATGATCACTTCTGGGGTATCAGCTGCAGCTTCACAAATGTTTTTTAGGGCACTTTACCTGGGGATCCACGAGTCCAGAAAAAAAAATCCAATATAAATTTCCCTCCAATCATACTAGATCCGGGAACTGGATAGTCCCTTCTATGTTGTTTTCTGATAGCAATATGGAAGTGATTTGCCAGGGACTTCTAGAATGTTTTTTTTTTTCAATTTCTACAGCTCTGATATTTTGTGGAAGACCTGTTTCCAAGTATTAAACTATGACTGGCTCTATAATTTCTGAGATCAGACAAGATCAGCAAGTCTACAGATATAATTTTAGTGGGGAGGGAAAGAAAAAAGAATATTACAAAAGGTGAAATGTTTATTTTTGCAGATACCCAAGGATTCCAATAAAAGTTTGCCCTTGATCAATCCTTACCAATTTAAAGTATTTCAAATAGGAGGGTTTTTTTATTCTCCTCTTATACTGGTGTGTATAAAACAAATGTGGATTCTAACTGAAAACCTTACTAGTAATTGTCCATAAATGAGAGAAAAAATAAAACTCTTTAGTCTACAGACCTGTACGTGTCTTCCAGTGAATAAAGCCTATTGAACAGAATGAGATTTATTTTACACTGTTAGTGATTTGCTGGCTTTTATTTTTCTGAGAAACCAGAAAAAAAAAGTCTTTTCATTTTGCTCCTGCTCCTAGGTGACTTCTATATGCAGCTGTTAGACTGCTTTAGGACTTAAGGAAGTTTGTGTTAAACTCTGCAGGCTTCCTGGGGGCAAACACATGTTTTTTGTTCTCAGTAAGAACTGAGCAAAAGTAAAAATAAGCCTCAGAGAAAGATTTCTCCTTGCTGAGACCTTTTGTTTCCTGTGAGTTTTGAAGAAAATGAGGAAGAGAAGGAGTTCTGTTCTGTTATCAGATTATTTAGGGCTTGTTGCATAATTACCTTATCTTCCAATGCATATTGTTCTTTAAAAAAATAATATCAGGGTTAGACAGCAGGATGCCTGCACATATCAGTCTGTCTGTAGTCATTTTACTACTAAGTTCTACCCCTGGCCAGCCAGACATTATTATTTTGTAAATGATTTTTCTGAAGATGGAAAACAAGAATGCAATTCTTATCTTCCTCCAAAAATATACCAGGCTCACATAGGCTCAGAAACATTCTTAGAAAATAAAAAAGAATAAGTGATTATGCCTGGGTGGTCTCAAGCAGTGAGTCTTCTTCAGGTAGTTCATCTGAATGAATTAGATTTAAAAAAACTGAGTGGTCATAATTCAGCAAGAAAGAAATTGAAATTTGACATTGGTCGACTTTTAAAGATAACCGATAGTCAGCTGGAGGGGAAAAACAATATAAAACATGCATCTTTTTTTTCCCAGATTTATTTTCTTAATCCCTATAAAATGTCAGAGAGGTGACAGAGAGTGACTCTCTCCTGGGCCTAGAAGTAATAAGGAAAAGCCTTTCCATGTGACCCAAAAACACAGACAGAGCATTATTTTTTGCTGACAACAAAGCAGCAAATGTGTTCTCTGTCTGGAAGGTAGAAGACACCCCATGAATTTTGGTGACATTTATTAGCCAAGTTTAACCTGCTTTTCCTTTGGCCAATTCCACACATATTGCTAGCCTGTTAATTCTTCATAACATACCAAATACATATCATCAAAAATTAGACCTCACAGAGGCAAGAATTGTCTCCCGGGGACATCTATGTCATCAGCAGCATGCTTCTATGACCTCCTCATAAATATTACAGTTAAAGATGTCTGGTGTTCTCAACCAGCATAACCCTTAGATAAATCATGCAGAACAAGCCATGAAAAATATTTCAGCTTTGGGATTGGTTGTGGAAAACCTATCCATCATTCCAGCTTTGACAACTTTGTTGACTCTGAAACAAGAGGTGGATTTTATGGCTGTCAAAAAGAAGGTAGATGAGTTGGCTCTTATGACCTGTTGTGAACTGCTGTGTTCCAGTGGGCAGGTAGGTGGGTGGATGGGTGAATGCTAATTCAGCTCATAATTCCATGTGTTTCCATCCTGGTAGCTTTGTGATTTGACAGCAGACTTGTCTCACTGGCTGACAAATGCAATCATGGTATTCAGAGGGTAATTGCAGCTTTCAAGCTGTATCTTCTTCTATGAAGATTTCACTGCATGATGACTTTTCACATGGAAATATTTAGATTATCATAAAGGAGTTACTTCTATGTTAGCTGATGCTCTCAAATAGCTCTAAGCAAATGGCAAACTAATAGAGCCAAAACTATAAAATGCATGTTGATACTGCTCACATGTGCATTCAAGCCAGGGGTGGGTTCCTGCCAGTTCTAACCTCTTCTATAGAAGAGGTTCCACAAATCTACAGTGCCGTTTAGAACCAGTTCCAGCTCCCTCTCCTCACCCTTCCGCACATCATCAAGATGAAGAGCGAGAGGAGGAATTCTGGGAGTTGAAGCCCAAAAGTCTTAAAGCTGTCACGTTTGAACACCCCTGGGGTTTTTTTTTCTAAAGGTTTAGGGGTGCAAGGGTCTTGTAACTCGACAGCTTTAAGACTTGCATGCTTCAAATGCCAGAGTTTCTGAGCCAACATTTTGGTTGCCAAGCAAGTGTGTGTTAAGTGAGTTTCACCACATTTTACAAGTTGGCCTCACTCACCCAGTCACATGAATGCCAAGCCACTCCCACTCAGTCACATGGCTGGCAAGCCACCTGGTCACATGGCCAGCAAGCCACTCCCACAAAGCAGGCCACACCTACAGAAGAGGTTCTAAAAAATTTGAAACCCACCACTGATTCAAGCATTACAAAGGCAATTTTCTGGAAATCAGATCTAAATTATGATACACCTTTTGTTTTTAGAATTGGGAGAAGGAAACAATCCATGGTGATGACATGTGAGTAATCTACAGTAAGATTCACAGTCTAAGATTGGTGGAAAATTAAAAAAATCAAATCCTAACCAAGAACTAAGAATTATTAAAGTAGAATCTAAGAATATAGTTAGTTCCAAAATGGCTAAGGATTTTTTGTAAAATTAGGATGTTCAATATTTCCAGATATTAAAGAAGTCCTTTGGATATTGTTCTGAGGGCTTCCTATCATAACTGGCATAAAAATGGATTTCTTTTTTCGTAAGCATTCAACTTCAATCTGCAAGACTCAGTATTTCATTTATTTTTCCAACTTCTCAATCCTAGAATCACTGGAATAGTAACATCAATGAACCAAACATTACTCTTTTCAATGGTTCATTGTACAGCCAGCCAAATGTTCAGACTGGATTTGGCATTTTTGTCCACCTATCAAATCCTTTTCAAAGATGTGGGAATAGGCAGATGTGGATCTTTGGTGGTATTAGAGGTATTATCACAGGATGTAAGCTGTTCTGAGTAAAGCTGCCTTTTGCAGTTGACTGATGGTGATTTTGTCAATGCCAACAGGGTTCAAGTGGTGCTCCAGTTTTTTTGGGATTGCACCCAAGATGCCTATTACTATTGGCACTACCCAGGGGTGGGTTGCAAATCCTGGCGCTACTAGGTTCCTATCTGTTGGAATTCAAAAGTCCTAGGACACATTCACATTTTCATTTTCTATTACTTTCTTTATTTTATGGTCCCAGAAGAAATATTGCTGCAAACTCTGCATAGGCATCAGGAAGGGCATCTGGCCAGTAAAAACTCAGCTCCATTCATTCACCTCAACCCCACTCTAAAGCAAGGGATTACAGGGTTGTAAAAAGAAAAAAAAACATCCAAAATGATAGCTGTTGTTTTTATTATCAAATTCCAGTCTTCATTTTTTTTAAAAAAAAATAGACTATAAAGCAAGACCTTTTTATAGAGTCACTGACGATTGGTATCTACTGGAATGCAATCATGTGACAAAATTAACAATTTCTATTTCAACTCCACGATTAATAAATTAACAGGATACTGCACCTCTCATTTCAGTTGTTTGCCCATAGAATACTGTAAGTTAGAGCAGTGTTTCCCAACCTTGGCAACTTGAAGATGTCTGGACTTCAATTCCCAGAATTCCCCAGCCAGCATTCACTGGCTGGGGAATTCTGGGAGTTGAAGTCCGGACATCTTCAAGTTGCCAAAGGTTGGGAAACACTGAGTTAGAGGACACATATTTGAACCAGTTGTCAAATTTGGAATTTTAAGATAATCTTTTAGGTGTGCTCACAGCATGGATTCTGGGTGGACCTTGCTCATTCACAAAATAGTTGCCTTGGAAAGTTAAACAATTATAAACACAGATTTATGAGAAGATTTCCCTGCCATACCCACATTCAAATGGTATATTGTAAGGGTGGGACAGGATCTTTAAAATAAAATTGCTAAAGCTTAGTGTGTAAAACCCATTAGAACAACTCAATATCAAAATATAGCCCAAGTATTGTCTTTCCACCCATGCATTCTGCAGTAATGAAAACCCATAAACCCTGCTGAACTATTGCTTTTAGCAATTAGCTAGAACCAGAAGGAAAATTGAATTTCTGCATAGCATGCTTAGACAGCTCTATATTATCTAGCAATTACTTTCCCTGTGATTGAGATTTTCCTATAAATATACAAGTCCTTATTCAGCAAAGGTATCTAACAACTTCAGTTAAAAGTTTATTACCTGAAGGTATGGTCCATTTCATTTCTTGTTGTTAATCTTGGATGGGGAATTCATGATGCATAGCTTGTTAATTGCCATTTGAATTGCCTCTCTGAATTGCCCCACTGCCCATATCCATTTCTACAGAGCTCCAAGAAAGTAAGAGGTTTTAATAACTAATTTCCTTTTATTGTGTTCTTTTTTTATAACTCAAAATTTCATTGTCAAGAGCTTTATCGTATTAACATGTATATGTATGTACACAATTCAGTTTATCTGCTTCTGAAATCTTTCAGCTTGCTAAATTTCCCCATGTCAACTTTTGTTTCATTTCTCTTGGAGGAAGCAATAGCTTTAAATATCTGATTTCTGTTCCATTTTCCTTTTTAAATAGTTACTTTTATTTTTGTTTTAATTTTCACCATTTGTTTTAATTCGTCCCATGCCTAACCAAAATTTTCATGTTGACTGAAGAAGTTATTTGGATGAGTAACGAAACATCTCAGTTTAATAAACTTTGGTCCTGTTGCCATGATTTAAACCTTCTTAGATACTTTTGGCCTGGGTGAATGAGTCTTCATTTACATTTATAAACAGTCAATTTATATTTTATCTTAATCCTTTCTTCTTTCCCTTCTTGACTGTCCACCCCCAACCCCATACCCACACAAATGCATTCAAACACCTTTCCTAAACTGCCTGGCCTCCTTAGCTCCCTGAGTTTCTGATCTGTAAATACATAAGGGGATGGCTTCCCTGACCATTAATTGAAGTCTAGAAACCTGATGTAACTGCAGATCACCAGTGACATAAAGTTACAGTTAGATAGGGGACATTCGAGCACATTTTTCAGGCTGTTTGCTATCTAAGCTGCGTACATGAACCCCACGCTCCATACAAGATGTTCATCATATGCAGGTATGTCTCCTTAGCAGCCATAATTGCAACCAGCAACTCAGTGATTGAAAAGAAGTGGTTGCTAAGTGAAACTACAATTGAATTTAGTAGCTTAGTAGGTTTCCTTTGCATTATAAAACTGTGAAGGATTATAAATGCGAGGATTGGTCTCCAAGTTATTTTTTGTCATCCTGATAACTGTGAACAGTTGCTGTTTGAGTTTGAGGCAATTACTAAATAAAGATTAACTGTAGTTACTTTGCCTTTGTAATAGGTTCTCAAGCACTTTCTGTTTTGAACTGAACAAGACCATTTTCTCTTGTTCTTAAATATTTAAATAAGTTTACTTTTCAACCATCTACTGCAGGATCAACTATCGGTCTGCATCTGTTCCAATGATACAACAACAGCAGGTGTTCTAAAATGGAATAGCCAAATAAAAATTTGTATTCTTAAACTCCTGGGCTCAGAACCTCCCAAATAAATCAGAGCTAAAGTACTCTGCCCTGCAAATCGTGCCCTGATTTTGTTACCACTCAGAGTCACTGATAAAAGAGGAAATAAATCATATGATGAAAATATTTTAGATGAAATTTACTATGAAGAATTCAATAGGGCACCTAGTTCAGAACTTTTTTAATGCATTTTTTAAAAAAATTGGAAATATTTATAATTGTTACCTACCCTGCTCATTTTCAATTCTGGTTTTATTCCACCCTGTGAAATTCACTGTTGTGAATTATACATCTCTTTTTAAGAGACCAGCTGCAGATTTACTGTAGATAAGAGGTTTTCAGCTGGCTAATGTTCTGTGTTGCAGAGTTGTTAGCATAATTGAGTTACTTCTATTATAGTAATGCTGGCGAGCCTGTCAATGTAGTTCCAGAAACCTACTTTCCAATGCTTCATGCAATCGCTAAAAACACTTTCTGATGGAAAGTAAGATATAACTTGAACAGCTGCAAGGAAACTATTTATTTATTCAATTTTGAATAACCAACCAATATCTATTCCTAAATCATTGGCAAATTTCAAAATGACTATATTTGAAGTTTCTAGGTCTGGAGCTTTTCTATTTAGGTACCTGAAAAGGGATAAACAGAACTTCCCTTGCCCTCAGAGCTATATTCCAGGGACGTGCAGTCACTAGATGCAAGGGAGGCGGGGCCTCACCAGTCTCCTGAGGGAAAGGAAAGAGTTTTAAAGAATTTTTTTAAAAATAATTAAAGCCAGGATAGTTGCTACCCGATTTCAAATCACAGTGGCTTGGTGTCTGCTCTCAGTGTTAATTAGGAGGAGGCCAGAGAACTTGGGGCCTCCTTTGCATAAGGAATTTTTCGCCTTTTAAAAGTTAAGAAAGAGTTAAAAAGCAAAAAAATTAATATGCAAAGGAGGCACTGATTCTCCTGCCTCCTGATCTGGGAGCAGCGAATCATGTCTTGCACTTGAGCGACTGCGCAAGTGCAAGGTGATTCTGGAGAGGTTTTTCTTTGGCCACCAGCCACCATTTCTTCAGTAGCAATTCCTTCTCTGCCCAGCATTTTCTACTGAGCGACTTGCGCCAGCCTGCAGCCAGCCCAGCACCGAGCGGGGAGGACGAAGAGGAGGAGAAGAGCAGTGAGTCCTTGTGGCTGGCTGGGGAGGGACTCACCGCTCTTCTCCTCCCAGCCAGCCAGCCACCCACCCCGCCTGACTTTCTCCCTGCCTGGCCGGCCGGCCGGCACAAGGACTCACCGCTCTTCCCAGCCAGCCAGCCACCCACCCCCGCCCGACCTTCTCCCTGCCTGGCCGGCCAGCCGGCACAAGGACTCACCGCTCTTCTCCTCCCAGCCAGCCAGCCAGCCAGCCAGCCACTCCTGCCTGACCTGCTCCCACGAATGTCAGCGGGGACGGAGGAGGCCGGGGTGAGGAGGTGGGGGCGAGGCGGCAGAGCGCGGCAGCGGCAAGAAGCAACACTCCCGCCGCTGTGTCCAACAGGCGTCTCACATTTATGTCCGTCATAAATGCGAGACGCCTGTTGGATACAGCGGCGGGGACGTTGCTTCTCGCCACTGCTGCGCTCTTGCGTCACCAACGGTAACCCTCACCGCACATCATTGCTATATTCTGACCTTGAATGATATCTCAGGGATGGAGCTTAGACCTGGACAAAGCTGGAGATGGGGCCTGGTCAACCACCTAATTTGATTTTATTTATTTTAAATTTAAATACTAAATACTGAACTGGATTCTATGCCATGCATTTAAGAACCATGACTTTATATCAGATTAAAGCCATAATACAGTGGTAACTTTTAGAATTTAATTTATTGGTTTTGTTATGGCATTTGGCTCAGTGACCTATGTAGCTGAAGCTACTGTGAGTCTCTCTGGATATTGTTCTTTAACTATCTTGAACTGCAAGGACTTTAAATCTTTAAACCTTGGGTTATTATTATTTTGCAAAGGCCTTTTGTCTGCAAAGATAAGAGGGGGGAATTATCTTTCTATATCTGTTTGCTCACAGTGGTGCTTCCATTAAAGGTCTCCAGCAAGTGGATGTATCTGGACAATCTTTCCATTGTGCAATTTGGGAGGTATCTATTTTTTTTACTTGTTTGTGGTTAAAAAGAATTGAAAGCCGCCCATTTTATGTAGAATGAAATGTAGGTAGAAGCCAGCTTAGACAGCTATCTCACTCCACTTATTTTCAAATTATGAAATCGTTTAATTTATTTCCAGTCTGCCTAAAGAGCACAACAAAAGATTAAATAAGGAGCACAAGGTTTCCCCACTTCCTGTCTTTTTTTCCTTGGTTGGATGTATCTAGAACATTTGAGGCTTCCAGATTGCTGAATTGCTGGTCACAGTTTACTTAAACACTTTTCTTGTCCCAGTATACTTTATCACTTTTCCCTTGGTAACACCATCTGAGTCTTGGTGTTTGGTCTCTATGGGATTGTCCTTCTTTCCTTCCTTCCTTCCTTCCTTCCTTCCTTCCTTCCTTCCTTCCTTCCTTCCTTCCTTTCTTTCCTTCCTTTCCTTCCTTTCCTTCCTTTCCATTCCATTCCATTCCTACTGATGTGATGTACAACCTTGATTATAAAGGTTTCTAACTCAGAGACTTTTTTAAAAAAATACAAGAGCATGCATCACCCCTTGAGAAGTTATACAGATTCATATAATGCAATGGTGGAGGAGGCAACTTTGAAGAAAGAAGGCTCAAACCATTTCTTATACATGCTGAGGTAAATTATGTAAACATTTGTACCTCTTCTATTGAATTCTTGGTGCTCTCTGAGCTTGGTATTCTCTCAGTTGGTTCAAGCAGGAAACAATACCTAATCAAGGAACAACCTTACCCACAGTAATACTGCTCTAGGCAAGCTACTCTTTGTAAACAAGGAGCAAACACCATAGCCCCTAGCATTGGTGATGTTATATTCAGGTAATGAAATATCTGCAAGTAAATAACCAAGCTCAGAGAGCACCAAGTATTCAATTGTTCAACCCACAGCTACATATATTCTCTTTTATTGTACTAGTTCCATTTTTTTGTGGCTGTTATTTTTTGTAACACAATTGTTAGGCAGCATCCAAATTGAATAAGTATCTAAATAAACCATTGTTAAAATAGAATGGTATTGGAGAGCAATGGATTCACCAAGAGAGAAACCAGTGATTATTGAGGTCTCAGCCTACTTCTAATTTAATTACCAGTTAGAAATTTGTGTAGTTACTTGGTAACAAGCATTTAATACACTGTGATGTCATTCTATTTAAACCATGGGGATTTAACAAAAGCTACATTTGGTTTGGCCCGGAAGCTTAATCATATTTTAATTTATTTCATGTTGCATCAAATGGGCATAACCTTTTCTTTAATGGATGATTGGTAACAGTTTGTAGCTTTATAGCAGGGAGGATACAGTTTATTGACCTAAGAAACAAAACAGTTAAAGTATTCATTCCTATTAACTGTGAACAGACACATTTTTTTTTACTGCAGGCTGATTGAAAACCCGCAGGGAAATGCCCTATGCAATTCACTGACTTGATTGCTCTCAATGGATAGAATCAGCATTGCCTAGACTTTATGATGAAAATATTCATTTAAATAAAGTCAATTTTCTGATTCTATTTTCTTCTCCAGAAATTAATTTATTTGTGTAACTAATGCATTCTACATTTTAAGATGATAGCTGATAAATTATCTATCTATCTATCTATCTATCTATCTATCTATCTATCTATCTATCTATCTATCTATCTATCTATCTATCTATCTATCTATCTATCTACCTACCTACCTACCTACCTACCTACCTACCTACCTACCTACCTACTTACTTACTTACTTACTTACTTACCATCCACCCCCTCACCCACCCACCCTGATTGACTGTATGGAAAGAAAATTGTTATCAATGGCACTGGAATGGATCTGGTTTGGGGAATTTTATTTTGGATGTCTTTTCCTTGTGATTTTTTTTAAAATGAAGGCATTATTTATATATTTAAAATGTTTGGGTTGATTGTAATCTACAGAGGCATTTTTCACTCTCATCTTCTTACTTTGTCCTAGTAAATGTATGAGAGTGTCTAGAAATTCAACACATCAGGCGATATGGAAGCCAAATGCCTTGCTTTTAACAACAAGCAGAGAAAGCAGATCACCAAAGGTACTGCTATTAAATAAACCATTTTCACAAAAAAAGATACATGTCCATCTATTCACTAAGATAGAGCCATAAACCCAAATCCACTGAAAGAAATGTCACTGATAGCGGTAAGCAAAACTCTGTTTGCTCAAAAGAAGATTATTTGATTTAAGATGAAGAGAAGAGATGAAGTAGGGAAAAATATAACTGAAGTTAAAACAATTTTGGATATTTCCTCTTTCTCTTACCTCCCTCCCACTAATAATTGTGTGCATGTGCCATGGTTGTATATGGGTGTGTGCATATCATATAAACTAGCCAAATGTCACATTCTAACAAAGTTAAATGGATAATGCTATGATCAATAATACATTTGTGTAAAATCAGTTGATTCTCGACCTGTGACTACTGATCCCCCAAATACAGAGGCCATTCTCACAGACCCAAAATTCCCCCACTGTTTTTCACATGCATCCAAATCCCATCTCTCCTTCCAGAAGGAATAGTAAAATGAGTGGGAGAAGAAGGCTGGTGCTGTGGGCAGTTTTGGAGCCCTGAAGAATGGCCCCTGTAACACCATTGTTCAGCAAGCTGGATTAGTTGCCAATCTGCTTCCAGGAGCAATTTAAGGTGTTGGTAAGCACCTTTAAAGCCCTTCATGGCATGGGACAAGGTCACTTGAGGGACCATCTGACCTAGTGGCACTGGCCTGTCCCACCAGTGCTGGCAGAAGAGGCATGCAGTGGGTCCTGTCAGTCCGATTATTCCAGACTCCAGGAAGAAGGCCTTCTCTGCTGCTGCTCCTGCCCTCTGGAATGTGTTGCCCCCTCCCCCTGATATGAGTTGGCTCCAACCCTCCTATCCTTTCATAAGGACCTAAAGATCTGGCTACCAGTTGGCCTGGAGCTCCAGTGGGGGACACCACAGTGGAGGTGGTTGATCTAGTAACAATAGATTCTACCTTCCTCCATTCTACCCCTGCTTTTCCCACATGACCTTAGATTTTAATCTACAGTTTTAATTTATTTATGTTTTAATGCAGATATATATATATGACTGTAAATCATCCAGAGTTACTTTATGGTAAGATAAGCAGCCAATAAAATTTGCAAACATACAGTACAGTAAGTACAGTACAGTACAGTACAGTACAGTACAGTACAGTACAATACAATACAATACAATACAATACAATACAATACAATAGAAATAGAGTGAGGCTGAAAGGTGCCTTCATTTCAAAAGAAAGGGAGGATCATAATGGGATGGGTGGCAAGAAACAAAGAAAAAATAAATGAGATGTTGATTGGGTTTTGGATGTATAGTAGAGAGTACAGCTATAGAAAGCCCCCACAAGAAGTGGTTTACATCAGACAGAAACATCTATGATAGGAGTCGCAAACCTCCGGTCCATGGCCTGGTGCTGGGCCACAGCCCATTCAGAACACAGCTGCAGAAGTGGTGGGTGAGTGCACATATGCGTGATGCATGTTAAGCTGTATTTATGAAAGCAGCGCACATGTGCAAGACCATCCTCTCTCCCCACCCACTGCCGCTACCACTTCCACCAGTCCGCCAAATCCCGCTGTTCGATGAGATACCGCTTGCTGTCTCAACAGCCATTCCAGGAAATTCTTGAAGTCCATAGTTACAGGAGAGTCTCTGTCCCTGCACACTCCACATTTTACTTCTGTCAGGCAGAAAAGGCAGCTTCTCCCTTTCCATAGCCCATAGGTTTAGTCTCTCTTCAATAGGTCTGACACAACTCTCTCATTTCAAAATAATCAATTTGTGAAAACCCTCACCTTGTGTATAAATAAATATTGTACTTAAAAAGATCTCTGCTTCAAATACTCACTTCAGATGCTGAAAGCTGTTACTACTTTCTTGTAAATATTATTCAGAGTGATGATTTTTCTGGGCTAGGTTCATGGGGTTTGATATTCATTTTAAATGAGAGAAAATTCAGGAATTATTTTACTCACATGAAATAAATGTCATATAAAAAGGTGACACAAGGAACCATTTGTTGTCCATTGTTATTTCATTCTATATTCAGCAGTGCAACCAATCAGAAACAAGAGAGCCAGTTTTGTCTAGTGGTTAAGATACCAGCTAGAAACTAAAGGATGGTAGTTTTAGTCCTGTTTTATGCATGAAAGCCAGTTGAGTAACTTTGAGGCAGTCATTGTCTCTTAATCCACAATGTCTCTTAGTCCACAATGTCAGGAGTGAGTGGCAAAATTGTCAATCAGTTCCTGTCACAATCAATGGATCAGTATTTGATGGATCCAAACAAAAGCAGAACCTGCACACATGGGAAAATTCTACGAAGAAGAAAATTAAATTAAAAGTAAGTTCCACAAAAGAATAACATTTACAGCCAAGTTTCCCTCATAAATCTTCCATTATTAATTTTGATTCAAATAATGTAACTCAAAGGCTACATGAGTATCTTAACCTATAAAGGCAGTGATTCTTGACTATTGCATTATTTGTGTGGATAGTTTAGTATGAAAACGGCTACTTAATTTTATTCAGCTGTCATGTATGTAGTCTTTGGATAAATCAAAGTGAACAATTTTGAACTGTGTTTAGTAATAAACTCCTAATTTACAGTTGATTGTTTTGGGTATAGTTATTTTTCAGCAGGATAATCTTAAAATTGATTTTACGTAGAATAATATTTCAGGAGTGGAGAGCATTTAATATCATTTAAATTAAGCTATACTCTAATCACTGCTGCTTTTCTCTCAGAGAAAATTGAACACTTGTGTTGACTCTAATTTAATAAATGTAGTAAGCTGTCATCTAAGTCAAGCTCAGTTCCTGGTAACTTCAAGGATATATCCAAGTACTAAACAGATACAACCTTGCTTGCTTACATTTTTCAAGATCACCCAAGGTAACAAGGCAATAATGAAGCATATCTTGATGGAAGAAGGTGATGTTAATTATATCTAAAATGTATCTGAATGTACATACACATCTTTGACTCACAACTTTTTCTGCCATATGAAAAAAAGAAAACAATAATCTCTCTTGGCTGCAACATAGATATGAACTCTCAAGTGTTGGATGGAAATAGAGGAAAAACAGAAAAGACCACCAAGATCCACACATATTACATTACATTACCTTACATGTTTGGTCATGGGACAAGTTGTTTTAGCATTGCCTTATACTGTATTTTTTTCTCTTCTGCATATTAAGGGCAACGATACACACCATATGAAGAGTAATGCAGGAGCAGGTCCACACTACTAGATTAATATTTGTGTTCCCAAATAACTGATACTATGGGCTAATTGTTTTTAAGGCACCTCTATCAATACCATTTCCTATCCGTAATTGTTCAAAAGGAGCTGGAAAGTAACCATCAGCTTATCTTCATTGCTGCTTGAATTCAAAATGCTGAGAACAGTACAAGCCAATCAATTCTTCCTTCCCTTCTAAGAAGAATGTTAAAGTTGGTTCACAGACTGATAAAGATGCAAGTGATGATTAAATAAACAAGTAGTAGCAAGCTTCCTCATTATCAGTGAAAACAGCTGCTTCCTTTCCAGGGGATTGTACAATTGTGAGAAAAAGACTCAGAAAGTCTCTACCCTAATGTACACTGGGATGTATTGCTGCTAAACCAAAAATAAATTTACTTCTTGGAATTCTTATGTCACCATTCTTTCCTCTTAATAAATCTTGTTAAAGAAAATCCTGTAAATTCCTGCTTGGGGAGAAATTATCTTTGTTTCAGGCAGCTGCCAAAGGTTTGACAAGGCGATTACACAGAACAAATTCAATCATCTATGTTTTAGTCTGTATTTTCAGTCCCCTGTGACTTCCCCATCCCCTGATAAAGGGAAAGATACATTGGTTTAAGGAGATGAAAACAGATGTTTGATCTTGCACATCCTTACTTTCTCAAATCATCTTTCTCCGAAGCACCTTTTGGCTTTGAATCTGAAATGCTGAGAGTTCTAAAAGTAATGATTCTACTAATGCTTACAGTTGAGATGATCGAGTGTTGGACAGATAAAGATTTGATACTTACATTCTCAGTTTTCTCATAAGAGAAACAACTGAAGATTACTGAGTTACTGTGGGAACCTACAGTCATTCCTATAAGAGGAACGACTGAAGGTTACTGTGCTATTTCTGTTGAACAGACAATCTGAGTATCAAAGAATCATAGTCAAAATAAATCAGTCAACTCTCCTACCTCCAAAACGTATCAGCATATTGGAAGTATTTTACTAAAGATTTGCATGAGTTGATAGCTAGACTAACACTAGATGTAGATTATGCTTCAACATGTAAAAAAAGAGTCTGGCATATTTCTGAAAGAGAAAAATGCCATTCTTACAACTTGGAATGACCACTGTTCAGTGTCTTGCTTGATTAGAGTTTGTATTATATATTCTGATTTCTGCTTAAATAATATTCAAAAATGTATTTTCATCCAAAAACTTTTTTGCCTTCGGACATGTCCATCACATATGATAATAAGAGCCCGGTATATCCAATATTTAGCGAACATGTTTTGGAGCAGTTTTGCTAACCTTGCTGGTGGCAAGTGCCACCTATAAAACTGAAGATCATGTCCTTCCAACAATAGTAATCTTCTATGCTTCAGATTTACTCATTGTTTAACCCAGGTAAGTACAGAAGCCTGGTAGTAAAGTTCCCAATCTGGCAACCCAAAATCCCCATTATGTTTGGATTCTTGCAATATTTTCAGTCTTATTCTTGCTCTTTTCCTTTGCCAAATGTATTCCAGAATTATTTTATTCAGGTCCTCAAAATATTTTTTCCTAGCTTTATAGGAATTGTTTCAAACAAAAAAAAAAGAATTGTATTGTATTGTATTGTATTGTATTGTATTGTTTCGGCAGGATATTCATTTTTATAGTAGTTATTTTTCCTACCATTGATAGATGCTGGTTCTTCCATTTATCCAAATCTAATTTAATTTGTTACATTAATTTTGTGTAGTTATCTTCTTTAGTTCTTGCAGATCCTGCTGTTCACTTCTTATGATCTTGATTTGATCCCTCTGTCGATGCAGTCTAGGACAAACTTTCTTATTTCATAGGTATTTCTGTTGTGCGTAAGTGTTGAATTGGAATGTTACTGTAGCTGTTCAGAATTATTTCTCTCCTACTGTAAATGTGACCTTGTAAAAAGTGCTAAGTGAGCTAGGTATTGCCTGGGGGAGAAAGCAGCACAAGATGTAGAGTCAGAATGTCTCCAGTGGAGCTCTGGTTATACTTTGTTGAGGCCACCTGGGGGCAGAGATTGGCAGCCTGACAAGAAAGACACCTTCCCGATCAATTTGTCTGTCTAGTCAAGTCCTATTTAGAAACTTTGTGTTTACAGATCACTCAAATGGTAGGTTTTAATGGCTTCAGAGAAGCTATTAAGAGTTTTCAATTGAGGGAAGTGTGGCAGTAACACCAAACACTTGAGAAGGCTTTGTAGAAAACAGAGCAGAAACAACTTTCTAGATTAATTGACTCTCACTAAACACATTTTTACAGAATACATAATTAAGCGGGGTTATCAGTCTTTCTAAGGATTGAAAGAACAGTTTTTCCAAGGAATGACAGAACAGTAGACCCAAGAAGAACATTATCTCTTTGGTTAAAAATATTAACTCTGCTTTAAATGACTTGTTAATGGTATTAAATTTAATTTCACCATGTGCAATGACAATAAAGTAAACTAAACTAAAACTCATAATGGTATCTGGATGAAAAATTTAGCCACATAGAGCAGATAGAGAAATGAATTTTAAAACCAGCTAAAACATGATTGTAAACAACACTTTTTCAGTACAGTAAATGAACAATCCTTTGGGAAATTGAGAGAGGATGGCAATTTTATGGAAAGTACAGAAAAAGTATTAGAAGTATTAGATCATCGTAGGTATAATAATGTTGGCTTCATTGTTGCTTGCTGAGAACATCATTGATTCTCCTGTAGTTTTTGCATTCATTCTTGCTACCTTTCCTTTTGAATCAAAAATCAAAAGCAAAGGTTTTCAACCAAAAGGTATTCAACCAACTAGCACAGAGCTAGTGCTCTTACACATCAGACAAAGTTATACAGCCACTTCATGAGATTTGAATGTGCTTGTGGGTTTAGATAGAATTCTATTTGAAAAGTTTGGAGAGCTAACAAGCAGTATTAACAGCTTAATAGCTAAGAGTACATGAAGGGGATTTTTGATCTTAAGATAGGACTAATTAAATTCAGATAGTTCTTAATTTATGACCATTCATTCAGACCATTCAAAGTTATGACAGCACTGAACAAGTTGTACTTATGACAAGTCCTTGGAGTTTCAACCATTGCAGCACCCCTGTGGTCACCTGATTTTGATCCAGAAAATCAGCCACTAGCTCACAATGATAACATCTCAACAAGCTACAATCACATGGTTGTGATTTCTGACATTCTGTGCTGACTTCCCACAAGCAAAGTGAAGGGGGAAGCTAGCAGGATGCCAGTAGTCATCAATCACATGAGATTCTTACTTAACCACTTGAGTGTTTCTCGCTTAATGACCGCAACCAGGACCATTTACGTTGCTAAGTGATATTGCCATGTGATAACAACCACATAATTCCAGTCCCAATTGCCACTGTAAGCTGAGGACTATCTTTAAATGTAAAAAAGAATGTTTTCCCCATTCATGGGACAATCTAAAGCAAGGGTGTCAAACACTTGATGACATTTTGTTGTCACATGACGTATCACAACTTCTCCCGCCCTTTGCTAAACTGGGGTGGGCATGGCCAATGCATCCGGCCCGTGGGCAGTGAGTTTGACACCACTGATCTAGAGAATGTTTAAGAAAGGATAGTTATTAACTTCATTGTGCAATGTTATACAATGTGGACTTGTCCTACAAATAATCCATTTTGTTTTAAAATCTATAAATTTGTTAAGGGTGTTACAAAGACTATGTGATTTAAATATGTGAATGTACTTTTGAATTATATAACAAAAACTACAACTTAGTATGTCCTTTATTGTCCTTGTACATCATGTATTCAACGAAATAGGTATTTATGTGAAGAACTTGGGATTCTTTGTCACACCCTTCCTCCTACCAATGCTTCGACATGAAAAAATATTGCAGCATCAAAACTGAGAACACTAGGATATGTCTGACCTCTGTTTGTCAGAACAGAAATAATTGTCAAGGTTTTCAATGGCTACAAAAACTATGGCAAGTGATTTCTACTGTTATTTTTTTTAATAGTGTCTTTTTTATAGCCTTCCTTTTGTATTTTTGCAATTCCAGGATTGGATGAGATTTGAATCTATTCTTCTTAGGGTTTCTTTGCATGATAAAATAAGTCTTGGCTTCCTTTGTTTTTCTAATAATTATTCACCATGTGCTTACATCTCTCAAGGACAGCCAAAGGGTATGGCATTTAAGATGCAATATGAGGAAAGCCACAGGGATGCAACATTCTTTGTAAAGTGTATTTTTGATGTTGAAGCCAAGAAGTTTTCTTGGTTCAGTTATTTTAGGTTCATTATACCAGAACTAGCAGATCTGGCCTGCAAACATCCCAATAAATCATTACAAAGCATCAGAAAGTAATATGGGAGGGGGGGAAAGTTGCATGGCTGCATATTTTCCCACTGCAAATTTGTCTAAAATGTAGAAACTGTATGGTGTAGCACTTTGTTTGGGAGATTACCTACATATCTAAGTCCACAAAATACATTATGGAAAATAATCTTTACATCAGACCAGCTTTGGAGCAAGTGCTGCAGTAATGGAAACTACTGCAGAATAAATCCAAGGCTACAGAATGAAGATTTATTTGCCTTGCCAGGACATATTTTCCATCATTCTGGTTTCTAGACAAAATACTGACTGCTGTTAAGCAAGCATCAAATGAAATAGCATTTGAAACAAAAGCATGTTTGAATATTCCTGAAGATATGACTTCATATTTAACTTTTATGTAAACATAAGAAGTCCTTGGGTCAAACATAATATCTCGTTATTTTTGTTGCTTTTTAATTCATAACAAAGCAGTGCTTTCATGGGAGAGGGGGATTGAAACAAATACAAAAGAAAACCTAATATGATCAATCATTTTAGCAGTAAACGGTTACAGCATGGGAACGATAAATGCATGGCCACTTTCACTCAATAGATTGAAGACATGATTGTGCTTGCCGCATATAAACAGATTACATATAGAGGTAGACTTTGCATGGACAAATTTAATGAAATATGGTCATCATTGATACAAAATACAGGATGTTAAAAACCATGATAATTACATAATTATATTAGGAATATATGGGACATGGTGATGGCTCAATGGTGAAGAACCTGGGCTTGTAAGCTGGCATTCTGGCAATTTCAAGGCTTGAGACCCAAGGACCACATGATGTGGTGAGCTCCCATCCTTGTACCAGATCCTGCACCAATCATGCAACCAAAAGCATGCAAATGCATGTGGGAAGATAATGATGCTCTGTGACATCATGCTGGCCATGTAACCATGGAGATGTCTTTGGACAATACTGGCTCAATGGCCTTGAAATGGAGATGAGCACTACCCCCTATAGTCAACAATGACTAGCGGAGTAAAATTCACAGGAAATATTTTATCATTACCTTTATTAGAAGTATATACATACTTGAAATATATTACTAATATACTAACAATAACAATGAGGAATATATATGTAGCTGTGATCACATGGTCACAGCCAATACCTTAACATTTTTTTAGCTCCTTGCAGATAGCACCACCTATTGAAACAATTTCCATAAAAACACCTTATTATTGTTCTTTGTTTATCATTTTAATGTTTACCATTTTTAAATGTAAGTCACCCAGAATCATCTTTAGATGAAACGTGAAGTACACAAATCTAATAAATAAATAAGTAATAAAAAAATGAAAAGGCACAATATACATCATTTGTTTTCCAGGCTTCAGTTAGATCCAATTTAAAAAAAAGATATAAATAAGTTGCCCGAATCAACAATTCAAAGCCTGGAAGAATTTCATCCATCTTAGGAAATCTTTTTTCCCAACTTCTTAAGAAGAAATATTGTCATTGGTTTCCGTGGCGTCAAGACAGAGAAATGAATGCCAGTTTTTCTAGGTTAAAGTAAAAACAACAAGAAATCTAGATTTTTGTCCCAGGGGTCAAATTAGAGTTGCAAGGAAATGTTGGCTTCATCTAAGAAGTGTTTAGTGAATGTTAACAGTTCAAGGTCAGTTCTGAGAAGACTCTAAGGAAAAACTTTTAAGTTTGGTAAGTCTTGTTTTTCCCTAACAAAATATGTCATTCTGAGATCCCTGCCTGTGCTAAGTGGGTTGGCCCCCTGAAAAGAGGTTTATTACTTCTTTCACAAAAGTGCAGTGGAAAGTTTTCCAGGCCATGTTTACTCAGACATGAAAGAGCTGGAGCTCAAAGGGATGAATCCATTCTGTTTTGGAAAAGCTGGTGGGTGCGTGGGGGGAAGTTATCCCTGCAGATTTTTCTGGAACAAAAGCTTTGCCTTACATCCTTATAGGCTTTCATTTGCCTATAGCTTTCTGGCACATATTCTCAGCCTACAAAACACATAATTTATTGGCAAAGATCTTGTTAGATTGGCATGAACGATTCCCTCCTGTGCTGGCTGAACTCAGAAAGCAAAACATGTTTAATGTGAATCGACTGATGTTTCTTGCAGCAGCTGCTCTTGGAAAAAAGAATGACATCAAAATGGATGAGAGGGTGCCGCTTCCCCTTTCCTACTTCCAGGTTGGGCAAAATAAACAGGTAGCTAACTATATGGGTCTGTGTGGATGCGAATATGAAATGGGAAGAAAGAGAATAAAATATAGAAATGTAGTAGCTGGGCAGATGGAAATAAAGAAGAGCTGCTTTAGATGTTCACAGTAGGAAAGAGCAGAATATTTTCAGAACCCGGGTAGTTCTAATTGATCAAAAAGGAACAGGATGAAGATAACAACAACAAGCCCAGGTGTTAAAAAGGGGGTTAACTTTCAAAGCAAGAAAATAAAATAAGCCACATTTAGTCCAGCAGTGAGATTCACTTACCTTCCCTACCAGTTCACAATGTGAGTATGCATGCCTGCACATGCGCACCACCTTCACGCATTAGTCGGGGCTGGTGGGCAGAACTGGAGAGAACCGGCTTAATACCACCTCTGATTGAGCCATAATTCTCCTTGTTTGGGATTTAAGGTTAATTCACAGAACTGGATTTGCTTATTGACTACAATTTGTTATGTATTCTTATTTGATTCCTTTTCTCTAAACCAGTGTTTTTCAACCTTTTTTGTGCAAACGCACACTTTTTTCATGGAAAAAATCACGAGGCACACCACCATTAGAAAATGTTAAAAAAATTTAACTCTGTGCCTATATTGACTATATATAAAGTAATTCTCCCACGGCACACCTTACACTATGTCACGGCACACCAGTGTGCCACGGCACAGTGGTTGAAAAACACTGCTCTAAACCATATGGTCTGTGAAAGAATGCAAAGTCGTGTTTATTCAAATTCAAAATTTATTTTGTTTCTCCTAAGGCCCCTTTCTTTGCCTGGTTCTCCCTGGCAATTATCTGAGTGTAGATTACATAATGAGGTGCCAATCAAAACATAACTTTTGAAATGACTTGAAGATTATTAATTCTTCTCGGCATCTACTGGGATAATTCAGAAACATTAGTAGATGCAGAAAATGTCATCCTTTGCAGGATGGCCCATTGTCAAAATTCTATAGCATTTTTATCTTTTGTGCTCCAATGACGTATTTGCAACTCCCCCCCCCCTTTTCAATAGTCCTTATAATGGTTTTTCATTATAAGTTTTTAACCTCCGATTAGACTAATTTAATCTTGAACCCTGATCAAACTAGGGTTTAGATTTGGATTTGGACTTGGATTTGGATATTTTGCTTGCTTTTTCAACCAGATTTGAGGATTTGCTGAAAAGGTGCAAAACTTTATCCTTTGCCACTGAGACTGACTGCCTTTGCTGAGAAGATATGGGCAAACTACAGAAAAGTCAGTAATACCCCAGTCTTACTAAATCATCCTATATTGATGTCCCTCTCCAAAGCAATTTCATCCAGGCAGTTATGCTCTGCTTTATAACACCAGAGCTTTGCAATAAGAGAGGAGTGACGGCTGTTGGGATAAAAACAAATCTTAAAATCAATAGTTTTGTTAAAGAAAATTTGGAGATATTATCATAAAATCAATAATATTGATGCCCTTGTCGTCTACTGTGGAAGTTCCCTTTGAAAATGCCATCCTACCTCTTTAAGATAGTCATATTTCATAGCCACCTCATATTCACTGTTAATTCACTGTTGTTCTTCAAACAACAGGGCAACTCAAGCTAAATTTATTAGAACCAGGCCCATATTTCACAGTGTGTATGCCAAATGCACTTCTACACTTTCTTCTTGGAAGTCTGTGTGAACATCACTAAAATATTGGTTAAAGCTAACTTAAACACAGAGATCTCTGCCCACTCCACTTAGTGTTTGTAGATAACTTTGTCATTTCTTGGAAGAAAGATGAAGATGCAGTTTTTAGTTACCACACTTTTTAACTATATAAAAGAAAATATTCTAGAAACAAAATGGTAGGCCCTTGACTCTCAAACTTATAGGGGGAAAAACAGAGTAATCTCCTTGATATTATAAAGGTAACTTCTTCAGATATATACTTACTTTAGTCTGTTTTATTAATATTTTATGTTTGTTATTGGGGAAGAGTATTTTTCCTTGCTAAATTTAATAACTGTGGTTTCAGAGGATAGATGGAACAATTTCTGTGTACCAAATGACCTGTTCTCTGTTTGAAAAAAAAACAAGTTAATTCCTATGTCCTATGTATGAAATCTGGCATTCTGATCTAGCATATCCTTTTTAGTTAATTAGTTGCCCAGAGTAGATGAGTAAAATGTGTTCTTTGTGCCAGTGGATCTACCTATAGAAATATTCATGACAGATGCCAAATTGTATTCAGTTGTGATTGCTACCAAGGGACTTTGGATTTAATTCTGGAAGAGCAAATGTAGAACATATTGCATATCATTTTTTTTGGTATATGCATATAAAAATCCTCTTTATTAAACTTTTAATAATCTTTCGAGAAAACAATCTGTCATAGCAAAATAACTCATCAAGAAAGCCAACAATTAGAGATGGCCCAAACAATCTTTTTTATTGGTCCAAAGCTATCTGGTTACATTGAATCACTGGTCTTTTGCAAGGCAAAAAAACAGAATTATAAAACATATTATATAACATTACAGGAAATATCAGTTAAAGACAACTGGAATGTACATACAAATCAGTAAAAGGAGCTCAATTAAAAAATATTTGCATTATACAGTAACCGACTAGAATACTTAGGCATCTTTTACAATGTAGGAAAGATACATTCCTTAAAGGCAGCATAGCCACTTTTTGATATATCACTTTTACCACTCCTCTAATTATTACTTCAACAAGCTGTCCTTGTACTTTAGTGTAGAGATAAGAAAATACGATGGTAGACATTTTTGGATTTTCTGCTTCTGAGGCTTAGTTTTTATAACCAATTAGTCACTAAGAGATAAAACTGGCATAGTAAAGAGAAGTTCAGTCTTAAAGGTTCTGTATGAGAAGTACAGCAAAGAACAGAAAAAGAACATTTTTTTCTCATTTTCTCACATCAATGTATGCATATGGATGATTCTACAGTTGATGCAGTCTGAGTTCTTATTCCAGCTAAGCACAGATAGAGATATGAAGATGGTTGGCTATTAAGAACTCCTACCTGTTTGCTGAATGTATAGAAACATAAGTTCATTGAAAACATTTTTCTTTCCTTTAAAACGTTTGAAATTTAAGTGATAAACGATGGTCATTTCCACTCCATTGTATGTCCACCATCACCCCAATTCTTCAAAAATATTGTGAAGCTGGCTCACAGTTGTCTTCACTCTTCTCAGTCTTCAAGAATGAAAAACAATATTGCAGCAAAGGAAAGGACTTAGAATGCAGAAGAAAGTAAGAATTCCCATCAATGGAAGAAAACATCTGCTTTCAGGAATGTGAGAATGGGGAATTTTACTGCACTTTTGTACACATACCAGCAAGGATAGCAATAGATTGATTTGTCTCCCAGATATAACCAACATCTGGAGCAGATTTTAAACTTCTACAAGAGCCAACATTCAGACATTTTATAATACTTGTCATCAGCTATTATTTAATCACATTTATTTAATCACATTTAGTGAACGTTCATTGACTGTTCTAAATGAAAGCCAGAGGTCGTATTCAGCCAGTTCTCTCCAGTTCATGCAAACCAGTAGGGGTGGCTGTTGGAGGCTCCGCCCACCTGCCCAGACGTAATGCGCGAGCACTGTGCATGTGTAGAAGGTACTCAGGTGCAGACGCAGACTTGCACTCACATTTGCGAACTGATAGGGAAGGTAAGCGAATCCCACAGCTCATGCAAGGTACAACATTCATTCAGATATTTTACAAGAGGCACAAAGTTTAGACACATGTAGTTAAACTTATATTTATTTTACATCCAGACTCACAATAACAGCTAGTAGGAGAGGGTCACAGGTTCCAATCGGAATCCCAATTCAGTAATTCAAAAAACATACTCACTGAACTCTCTGATATCTCTATTAGACTCATAACTCAATATCCATTTTGTTCTGTTGACATCTGCTAAGGATATGACAATTTTATGTAAAATTATTAATTAATTTCAAGGGATTAAATCCTTACAGGACATAACATCAATCAACTTTTAGGAAAATGGGTCCAAAACTTTTGTTTGTTCTCATTCTTTTGTTCAGCATGTTAAGCTTTGGTTTGTTTTTTGTTTTTAAATGTGACAAACAATTTTCATTTCTTGGAGTCTTCGGATGAAATATAACACTTAACATGACCTCCCTGAGATCTTCACGGGTGACAAGTTTGTATGTGAACAGAGTCAAAGCTGTTTTAACAATAAACCATTTTCTATGCTTTATTTTAAAAAATATATTGCATCCTGATACATTTCATGGACAATTGTTGTGAAAATGGCATGTCTGTGACACAAAGGTAGCACATTTAAGAAAGTTTAAGTTAGGGTAAGGGCTAGGGTTAGAGTTATTTCCAGTATCCTGAAAAAAAAGATGTCTTTAGATTTCAAGATAAATTATTCCTTTGGCATACATTCTAAAGGTGTGTCTAGAAATGAAATTTAGAAAAATCAGAAGTATTAATTCAGGACATACTGGGACAGAATAATACTATATGATATATTTAGTTTTAGGGTTTTTTATTTAATTTTAGAATATTTAAAACTGAAGTCAGTATGAATGCAAGTGCTTTTGATGATTTGATAAGGAGAAATTGGAAACTTATTATCACCTTTAAAAATTGAAATAATGCAGAGTTTTTGTACAGCACTCTTCCAGACTGTGATAGAGGTGAAAGGGGGTAGATTTATATATTTAGATTTATATTGTCACCACCTATTTTCTAGAGACTGCTTCACCTAGTATCTATCCATTTCACCATGGTATGTGAAAGGGAAAAGACATTAAGCACCTAAACTACTTTAACATCCTTCAATGATACCTTTTAACACATCAAACATCAATATCTATCCCAGGTTCTTGGGAAAAACTTGATAGGTAGATCAAATTGCCAAATCCAGTCTGAACTTCTGGATGATATGTGATGATCCATAATAAAATCTTACTTTGTGGATTCCTGGTATATAGTATAGTGGAGTGTCAGTCCTTCCTTGAGAGAGGGCTCAATTGTATAAGAAAAAAATAAAATCAAACTCTGCCATAATTTGTAATTATTTCAAACATAAAATATTGCCATTTTAAGTCATTATTCTTTTCAACTTTAGATATTAAAATGCCAACATTCCCTGCTTGAGGTAAATACAGAACCTTGGGAAATCATAAGAGGGAATTCTGAACAAAAAATCAGCTTGCTCTCCCTCCCTCCCTCCCCCCTCCTTCCCTCCCCCCCTCTCTCTCTGTGTCCCTCTCCAATATTTCATTTGGAATCATAAAATAATCATTTCATCACATATTCTGCGTACAAATTGAAATACATACAATTGCTGAGTTTCCAAAGACAAATAAGAGACAGGAAATTTACAAAGTATAGAGAATTTAGTATCAACATTTTGATGCAAATTTCTTCCTAGTCTTGTTACTTATTCCTTCAGAGATAGCACTTGAAGAATCTTTTCTTTGAATCCACTTTCCTGGACTATCTCTTTTTCCTGCGATTTTCAAATTTTAATCTGAGATTCTGGAGAGTAATGTTGTTGTTTTTCTTTTCTCTCTCACTGTTCTTAATTCAGTAATTCTGGTCTTGGTGTTAAAAAAAACCCCAATAGTTTCCTATTTCATAAATAGAGAGAGAAACTGGGCCATCTCTCAGTGTATTTGACATTTCTTTGTTGTAAAGATGTTTATCCTATGTCTGCATTGTTTTATTGTTCACCACTCATAGTCATGTCCATAAGAGTAAGTCTGCTATGTAGGCTCGTTGGCTGTAGTTGTTAGCCTCACCACCTGCCAGTCACAACAATTTTAACAGACATTAATATGATTCTTGTTTATATATTTATTTCTATCCCACTTCTTCTTCAGTCTGGTTATACTTTGATTTTTTTTCTAGCCTTTTCCTGCAAGTGCTTTTTTCGCTCAATGGAGTGTTAATCTATTACACCGGTGTCAAACTTGCTGCATCACATTGTCATCGCATGACATATCATGATGTTTTCCCTTTGTGGAGCTGGGCTGGCCGTGGTCTGTGCATGACACATCTGGTCCATGGGCTGCTAGTTTGACATTGCAACAGGAATTGACTGATCAGTGTGTTGCCTGAGCCTGACATTGTGGGTAAAGAGAGAGCGGCTGGCCCAAAGTTACTCAGCTAACTTTAATGCATAAGTCAGGGCTAGAATCAATCAATCAAAATAGAACTGGAAGGGATTTTGGAGGTCTTCTAGTCTAACCCCCTAGTGAAACAGGAGACCCAATACTATTTTAGACAAGTGACTGGTCCAATCTCTTCTTAAAAACCTCCAGTGATGAAGCTCCCATGATTTCTGAAGGCAAGCTGTTCCACTGGTTAATTGTCCTCACTGTAAGGAAGTTTCTCTTCAATTCCAGGTTGTTTCTCTCCTTGATTAATTTCCATTCATTAGTTTCCATCCAATGTTTCTTGCCCTGCCCTCTGATGCTTTGGGAAAAAAGTTCACTCCCTTCTCTTTGTGGTAGCCTCTCAAATAATGGAATATTGCTATCATGTCCCCTTTTTCTCATTTTTACCAGTCCTCTTTTTCTCTAGACTACCCAAACCCTGCAACTGTTCTTAATATGTTTAGTCTCCAGGCTTTTAATCATCTTAGTTGCTCTTTTTGCACTTTTTTTTTCAAAGTCTCAACATCTTTTTTGTAATGTGGTGGCCAAAACTGGATGCAGTATTCCAGGTGTGGCCTGACTAAGGCTTTATAAAACAGTACTAAGATGTTACATGATTTTGATTCTATGCCTTTACACAACCAAGGATTGTATTAGTTATTTTAGCGGCTGCATACTGCTGGCTCATATTTAAGTGATCATCTACTAGGACTCCAAGTCAGTCTTCTGGTTCATAGCCTGTTGCTTCAATCACTTCACCAAATTGGCTCTGAGTATAATTATACATTTCCCTCCCTTTTGTCATCCATCATTTCACATTATTATTGTCTTTTTTATTGGTGAGGTTTTGGGGGTGTCCATTTTTAAATTATTTTTCTAGACATTTTATATGCTTTTGTGTATTTTGGGGTTTCTGGCTTAAGCTGCTGATCCCATTTTCTTTTGCCTGGCTCCTGTTGCTGTTTGAATTTCATAATGGTAAGAACCTTCCCATCAGTTTTGAAAAGGTTGTATTGCTAAATGTCTCATATTCTCTGATAAAAAAGAGAGAGGTTATTAAACCTGGATTAAAAAAAATATCTATCAAAATAAAAGAGTTGAAAAGGATATTAGAGGTGTGTATGTGTGTGTGTATCTCCTAATTCCTTGCTACCTTATAAAAAGTATCTATACCAAATAATCTTTGTGTTTTCTGTTGATTGTCCTTTGAGCCCAGAAAAGACAATTGTGCCCTTGATGTGCCTGTGTTGCTTGCATTTTAAAATGACTCATGCAATACAAAAGATAAAATAGTTTCTCTGATCTGCTGGTGCTCGGTATCTTGCCAATTTGAAAAGAACAGGAAACTCATGCATGTTTGATAGTTTCACTGAAGCAGTGGGACTTGAGACTAGATGTGTGTTAGTCTATTTCATTTCAAGATCAGCAGCTTCACCCCACCACTAAACTGGTCGCTTCCAGTGTGATCCTCTCAAAGGATATAAACAGGAAATAACTTTGTGTAATGGGATATGCAAAGAGAGAGTGAGCAAGCTCGGCTTTTATCAATATCTCCCTCCCTGCCACATCTTTCAAGAAAGGTCACTCATTCTTCTATTGATGAGTCAAATTACACCTACTATTGTGCACTTCTACTAACCCCCTGCAATGCTGACCTTTCATTTAAATGAAACGTTCATTCTTAAAAATAAAAAGGGCAGTCAATTAATGAAAAGCAAAGCCAAAAGTCATCATGGTATATTATTAGCACACTATTAAAATACTGGTATTAAGGTTTGAATCAGGTCATAATTAACTACCGTACATGTATAATTTTTTCTCATATGGATTTTCTTCAGTTTGAAGGATTCAAAAGTTCTGAATCACCATACCCTTCGGCCTGACACAGTCTACTGCAGCTTTCAAGGGTGATTACATTTTCCACACAGGAGTTTAGAATAACAAAAACTGGTTTTTTTGCAAACAGAATTGTTCTATGTGAGAAGCCAGAATTTAAGTAGCAGCATGTTTTAACTTCTCAGACCACTTTGATATCAGCAGGCCCAAAGTGTAAATCAGTAGCTATAGTGAATTCAGCAAAGTCCAGTATATTTTCTAGTTTAATTTCCAATTACCCAGAGAGACTCACAACAGCCATGGTTTAATGTTAATTCATATAATTGGTTCCAATCAAGGATTGAAACTGACCTGCAGGCTTTCATACTGTGAAGATAAGGCACAGGAATGTACAGAAATGAACATGCCCTTGAACACAAACATGAACAAGCTTTGATTATCTTAGACACCTATTCCTTGGATTGCATTCAGACTTGTTCTTCAACAGAATAAGGTCTTAGATTTTACTTAAGTACAGTCAGCATTGGTTATTTCTGATTCTTAAAGCAAGGCATGCTCTTGAGTAGAATGTTGTACCAGATAGTTTTCCTTGTAACTTTCTAAACCTCCAATTCTAAGAACTGTGGTGGCACAGTGGTTAGAATGCAGAATTGCAGACTAATTCTGACCACTGCCAGCAGTTTTATCCTTACCAGCTCAAGGCTGATTTGGCCTTCCATCCTTCTGAGGTCAGATTGTTGGGGAGGAATATGCTGATTTTGTAAAGTGCTTAGAGAGAGCTGTAAAACACTATGAGGTTATATATAAGTCTAAGAGCTAATGCTAAGTGCCAGCTCCTAGAATTCTGATTATCTACATGGAGAGGCAGATGGAAGCCGATTGGATAAATGAGAACAATTTGGCCAATTCTTCTTGGCCAATGATGCTGGGCCTGGCTTCTTTGATTTTCTATGTGTCTTCTTCATTTTCCTTCTCATAAGAAAAAGATAGGGTAAGTGTATAACAATAAGTGTTACCGTTCATGAACAAGAAGGCACAATTTATATATTAGAGGCATGCCTCTAGATCAGTAATGGTGAACCTTTTTGGCACTGAGTATCGAAACTGGAACATATGCGCATGCGCGTTCTGGAGCACCAGAAACCTGAAGACCAACTGGCCAGCACGCTCAAGTGCACCAGCCAGCTGGTCTTCAGGTTTCCGGTGCTCAGGCATGTGCAAAGACTAGCTGGCTGGCATGCATGTCCATGCCGGAAATCTGAAGAGCAGCTGGTGATGGCATATGTGCCCAGAGAGAGGGCTCTGCAAGCTGTCTCTGGCACGTGTGCCATAAGTTCGCCATCATGGCTCTAGATCTAAAAATGGGAAACATTAGTCATATTAGAATTTTCATGAATATTTTTCTTATTTACACCAAAGTTCCTCATCTTTTCTGGCTTTGCAGGCCATCGGGAGAGGGGGGAGGGCATGATTCCATGTGAGCAATAGGAAAATGGAGCATGAGTGCATGAACTTGCCCACTCCTTGTGCAAGTGGGAATGTACATGCACACTTGCCCATCACTTCTGCAACCCAGTTTCAAACAACTCAAAGCCTGTAGTGTGTCACAGCCCAGAAGTTGGGACCTCTGATCTTCATATTTGTCTATTAATTCCTCATGAAAACTGTCAGCATCGTTTTAAGGTGCTATAAGACTTTTTGTTGAATTTGCTACAGTTAAACACAGTTTCCTTTCCAGATGCAAAAACAGATGCAATGACTGACAGAAACAGCAGCACTTTCCAAGATCATATATATTTTGGGTACATTGTCTATGAGTTAACAAGTGATGTGAACTCTCGTTCCTTTTTGGCCTGGCAGTAGTGATAAAATCACACATCCGAACATATTTTGCCTGTTAGCAGATAAATTTGCGCAGGCAGTTTCTGAAAAACATTTATTCATCAACATCCCAATTACATGAATATTGCATAGCTAAATCATGAAGAATGCATTCAGAGGTTTTGCTGTGAGTGAAAGCATGGAAATCCATTTGTAGGAAGGCTGCTGACATAAACAGCTGAAACTCATTGGTGGCCAATCAATTTTAACAAGGAAAAATAGAACAAGAGTTATGATATGTCAGGGGTGGGTTCCTATATCAGTTGGTACTGGTTCTCTGCGCAGAAACATACCGGCAATGGCAGAAGAGACCGGGGATAACTGATAGTTAAAAAAAGGTTCAGAGGAGTAATGGCTTACTCTTTGAAATGCACATCTAAACTTTTAATTCAGTAAATGTGTCTATTCAGAATAAGCACAAGAGATACAAGTATATGGTACTTGTTTTGCATCAATGTAATAACAGGTTGAACACTTTGTATATTAAATCTGATTCAGTTGTCCCAGTAATATTCTTCATTATGCTGTGATTTCTAATGTGCAGTTCCTAATAAAAACAACGCTAGGCAAAATTGCTTTGCTGTGTATGACATTACAATGACATTTAAGAATGAACTTAATTCAGTTTATATATTAGAAACTGACATGTTGCCTGTTTAAAGTCATCACTTGTGTAATATCTCTGTTTGCAGTGGATTGTATTCATTAAATTGTCCTTCCTGTAATATGATACACTTGAAAAGTATAAAACTTTTATGGCCTTTTCCTTTATTACGCTTTATTATAATTCAACCAGACTTAAAGGTTTCCATATTCACATGATTCAAATTATGGAGTTCAACAGATGTTTACATTTCATTGGCATGGTCTTGCCTAATTTTGGAATTTGTAACCTCTGACATAGCACTCAAAAACTAAGCATGAGTTATTGTGCTTGGTAATACTTTTTGGTATATGTTTCTATGTATTATTATATTTCTCTTCTGACTGGACAGATTAATCATTAAACTAAATCTTCTGTATGTAGAAATATATTTGACCTATGGTTCTTTTTTAAAGAATCGTAGAGCAATCACAGACTAATCTTGTTTCTTCTAAAGAAACAATATAATTCATGAAGACAGTTTATGTTACAGGATGAGGCCTCATTATATTATCCATTCATTAGCATTATTGGCTTCTCATAATACAATCAGGATCCAGTGGAAATAAATGAAATAAGAGCACCGAACTGCCCTTCTATTTTACATGTTATCTTCTGAAAAGAAAAAATGAAACACTTATTATTTGCCAGCAAAATGTTTAACTAATCAACTAAGTCTGCACTATAATAGCAACAGCTAAGAAAATAGCAAGGTAAATTGAATAATATGCATTGCGGTTAGATAATGTAGTTGACTTTGGAATTTTTCCATCTTTAATACAGATTACAGCCTGGGGAAACATTTAATTATGGAGTTTGGGGTATTTTCCAAGCTTACTTAGATAACATAAGGTAAAGATAAAGGTTTCCCTCGCACATATGTGTTAGTCATTCCCAACTCTAGGGGGCAGTGCTCATCTCCGTTTCAAAGCCAAAGAGCCAGCACTGTCCAAAGATGTCTCCATGGTCATGTGGCTGGCATGACTAAATGCCCAAGGCACACAGAACGCTATTATCTTCCCACCAAAGGTGGTTCCTATTTTTCTACTTGCATTTTTACATGCTTTTGAACTTCTAGGTTGGCAGAAGCTGGGACAAGTAACAGGAGCTCACTGCATTATGCAGTGCTAGGGATTCGAACCACTGAACTGCCAACCTTTCTGATCAACAAGCTCAGTGTCTTAGCCACTGAGCCACCGCATCCCTCTCTTAGATAACATAAATTGAGATAAAATTGGAAAACTAAGTAAGGTCATCTGAATTTCAGCCCACACCACACTACCATCTTGGGAATCAGTGACAATATATTCCTTTCTATAGTTTGGAAATTCCAAAAGATTCCCAAGTACATCAAACCTAAAACAAATCTATGTTGCAGACCACATTTTAATTATTCTTTACAAATATTTGAACCATTTAGCAACTCCTCTTCTTCAAGTCTCAAATATAAATGAATTGCTGTGAGAAAATAGGAGCATATAATTATGTATGTTCACCACCTTGAGTTGCTTATAAAGTAATAAAGGTGGGAGTAAAATAAAATCTTTAAAATTCATAGAAATCTGTATCAATGCAAAGAGTGTCCATTAAGAATCTATTCTATGCTTCAGACTTTCAGGATATAGTTCCAGTATGCCACCATTGGGAAAGTGTGGCAGGCATCTAGTAGATAAATTAACAGTCATCTAAAATCCATCATTTTTTTCCCCACTGGTACTTTATGGATTTTTAGCACATTCATTTAGGAAACGATGTTAACACACAATACTTCCTACTAAAACTTCTATGATAACAATCAAGTTTCCTGAGAGTTCTCAAATTCAGAGGCATTGCTAGTTTAGTCATCATTGTAAATCAAGCTATTGTTCTCAGATTTACCTTGTTAAATCTGAACTACAGTCATTTGGGAATGTGTATTTTTTCCACTCATTTGAATTATGTCTTGTCTTTGATCTCCTGACAGCAGAAATAATGTACCAGAATTTGGGGGAGAAATTAGACTGCATAGCTCATCTGCCCAACTATCTGTCTATTTAGCACTTTGTCCTTATTTTTATTTCCTAATTGCTTGTAGTACCACACATTAATTACTCTCCATGTACAACGATTTACCCTAAGCTCCCTTGTGGCTCATTTTTTCTTAGCTTCAGTGCCTGCCCCTGTATTTTTGCAATCCATTATTCTATCTAATTTTAAGCATTCTCCTTGTCACTGCCCTTCAGAACTGTATTAATCCGTACCTAATTTTAACATAGACAGAATATTGTATGCCTTTTCCCTTGTTATAAGTGTAATATATTCCCTGTTTTCTATTATTATTATTATTCAATTGCATCACAGCGGCCAATTTTTTCGCCGGATTTGGCATTGGTTACTAGTTGGGCCCCATCTAGGGGCTTAGGACGTTGTAACATATTTTCGTAATATGCGTGCAGTTCCAAGCAGTGCGGCTTTTTGCATTTGACTGATGGTGATGTTGTCAATTTTTAACTGTTTTAAATGTAATTCCAGTGCTTTTGGAATAGCACCCAGTGTGCCAATTACCACTGGAATTACCACTGCTGGTTTGTGCCATCGTCGTTGAATTTCGATTTTGAAGTCCTGGTATTTTGCATTTTTTTTCATGTTCCTTCTAGGCGACCCTGCTATCACCTGATATTGTGATATCTATGATTGTGACCTTATTTTTCTCAACCAGTGTGATTTCTGGGTTATTATGCGCCAGTATTTTGTCCGTTTCTATACGGAAATCCTACAAGATCTTGACTTCGGTTACTTTTTCAGGCTGATGTTCCCACCAGTTTGTTGCTGTTTTAATATTATAAGTTTTGCACAAATTCCAATGGATCATTTGTGCTACTGAATTGTGCCGCAATTTATAATCAGTCTGCGCAATTTTTTTACAGCAGCTGAGTATGTGATCAACAGTTTCATCAGCTTCTTTGCAAAGTCTGCATTTGGCATCATCAGAGGATTTTTCGATTTTGGCCTTAATGGCATTTGTGCAGATAGTTTGTTCTTGCGCAGCCAGGATTAGTGACTCTGTTTCTTTCTTTAATGTACCTGTTGTTAACCATAACCAAGTTTGTTCACTGTCCACTTTATCTTTTATTTTTTCCAGAAATTAGCCATGCAGTGCTTTGTTCTGCCAACTCTCCATTCTTGATTTTATCACATCTTTTCTGTATTCTTGTTTCGTCTGTTGGGCCTTCAGTAGATTTTTGTTTTCTACTTCGAATAATAGATGTTCTTGACTTTCTTTTAAATAATCAGCCAGTGCATGTTTTTCTTCTTCAATAATAATAATAATAATAATAATAATAATAATAATAATAATAATAATAATGATGCCAAATGCAGACTTTGCAAAGAAGCTGACGAAACTGTTGATCACATTCTCAGCTGCTGTAAAAAAATCGCGCAGACTGATTATAAATTGCGGCACAATTCAGTAGCACAAATGATCCATTGGAATTTGTGCAAAACTTATAATATTAAAACAGCAACAAACTGGTGGGAACATCAGCCTGAAAAAGTCACAGAAAATCAGATGGTCAAGATCTTGTGGGATTTCCGTATACAAACCGACAAAATACTGGCGCATAATACACCAGACATCACACTGGTTGAGAAAAATAAGGTCACAATCATAGACATCGCAATACCAGGTGATAGCAGGGTCGCCGAGAAGGAACATGAAAAAATCGCAAGATACCAGGACTTAAAAATCCAAATTCAACGACTATGGCACAAACCAGCAGTGGTAATTCCAGTGGTAATTGGCACACTGGGTGCTATTCCAAAAGCACTGGAATTACATTTAAAACAGTTAAAAATTGACAACATCACCATCAGTCAAATGCAAAAAGCCGCACTGCTTGGATCTGCACGCATATTACGAAAATATGTTACGACGTCCTAGGCCCCTGGCTGGGGCCCGACTAGTAACCAATGCCAAATCCGGCGAAACAACTGGTCGCTGTGATACAATTGTACAATAATAATAATAATAATAATAATAATAATAATAATAATAATAATAATAATAATAATAATAATAATAATAATAATTATTATTATTATTTTCCCTGTCTATCTAGTGTTTACATGTGATATTTAGGTGATATTCCAATGAAGATTCTATTTGTAATGTGAGCAGTCCTCCAATGCTTTGCTCATTTCTCTACAAATCCAGTGTTTTGTTTACTTCCCTAATTGCTGTCGGCTTTGACAGAGGGCTGATTGTTTTAAAGTTTATGCCAATTATTTGTTAAGCTGTTCAAACTATGCAAAAAAAAATCAACTGGTTTGTAGGTTAAAAATGCTATTTATAATAGAGGTAGAATGGGTTGTCAAGATATTGCATTTAATGATGTAGATTTAGTTGAAGGTTAATTGTACTGGCTGCTTTTTAAATGCAGAAGGCATGTCTCTCACAAAACATCTGGAAATCATCACAATTATGTCAACTAGAATTTCTCATAAGAATATTTTTCAAGAGAAAACTAAATCTCCACTTTCAGTGATCATTAAAATGTCTTTGGGAAACTGAGCTAAGTCATGCAACCAGATAGTCAGAAATATATTGCTTCAGAACCAATATAGAACAAATAATCCATGTGTGAGAAGAAGTGATTAATTGTATTTCTTATGAATTTCTATCCATTTGTTTAATTGGATCACCCTATGCCTTAGCTTGTTTGCAAGGAGTCTTCCAGAGCTGATCCTAAATCACAAAATCATACCTCAGACAACGGAACAGGAGAACCAGCAAGTCTTATCCATGGCATTGAAAGGGTAATGTTCTACCCACATCCATATCACATTGCTTCAATCCCAGCAGCCTATAGCAAAAGATTCAACGGTGATTACTCTTAAGGTTTGTATCTTGGATGGACAGGGACCTTATGAGAAAGGGATCATGTCCGGCAAGTGATAAGCATGCCAGAAACTCTTGTCACTATATCATGGGTGCCATTAATTTATAATCTACAACATCTATTATGATTAGAAGACTTTCTCTTCATAAAGAAGACTCTACTAAGTAAAAAAATTGATTTAAGATATTGCACCCAACCTTAGGAATGAACTCAGAAGTATTCATTGTTCTCTGAACTTACTAATTTGTTTTCCTGGTGTTATTGCATTAGCTGGATGCCACGAGCAATGCAGGATACTGTCATTTTTGCCCTGATTTTATTTTCCATTTTAAGATTATTCTGAACATTTTTGTCAGGTCGTGCAGAGGGCTGACAGCTACTGATAGCATATGATCAGTATGAAATAATGCCGGGGAACTGACATTGTCATTTGCAGCAATTCTTTGAAGGAATAGCTCCAGTTGATCAGTTCTAAATTGTACAATACTGTATATCTATAGAAAGAAAATATTCACATCTAGTATGTCTTTGCTTGTTTTTCCTATTGTATAAAGTAAACATTTGGAAATATTTGTTGCCTACTGCATCTTTCAATTTCATCAAGTTTAGGAAATTTCATCATTTATATCCAGCTTGTCTAATTCAACAGTCCTCCCAAACAGCCAAGTATATATATATGGCTGTGTAGTTTCTAGTAAACTTCTGTGATGGCTCTCATATGGTTTCATTTTTCATTAGCGATAAAGGTAAAGGTTCCCTTGCACATATGTGCTGGTTGTTCCCAACTCTAGGGGGCGGTGCTTATCTCTGTTTCAAATCTGAATAGCCAGCACTGTTCGAAGACATCTCTGTGGTCATGTGGCCGGCATGACTAAACCAAAGGTGGGTTTCTGCCAGTTCGCCCTGGATCGGGCAAACTGGTAGTGTTGGTGGTGGGAGGCTCCGCCCACCCAGAGGCAGTGGGGAGAAGCATCATGCATATGCACGAGTGCATGCACAAGTGAACTGGTAGTAAGATAAATTGAAACCTACCACTGGATGCTGTTACCGCCCCACCAAAGGTGGTTCCTATTTTTCTACCTGCATTTTACATGCTTTTGAACTTTACTTTATTTTACTTTACTTTGTCATTGTACATATATACACAGTTTACACATACAATGAAATTCACATAACATCCAGAGACCACACCCAATATACATAACAATCCCCAAACACCCCCCACCCACCAAACAATTCCCCACCCCTAACCACCCAAACATCCACACAACAGACCAAGTAGTGCTGTCACTGATGGTGACTCTTTAGTTCATTGTTGAGTGCAATTATAGCTCTGGGATAAAAGCTATTCAGAAGATGTGTGGTCCTATTTTTAATTGTTCTGTATCTTCTGCCAGAAGGCAACAGTCCAAAAGATTGTAAGCAGGATGGGAAGAGTCTCTGAGAACATTATGCAACTTCCTCAAACAGTGAGATGCGAAGATGTCATCCAGTACTGGTAGCTGGAGCCCAGTGATATTCTTTTTTGTCCGCTGCAGAGCTGCTCCCATACCATGCAAGAATGTCATGTCAGGACACTCTCAATAGTGTTGCAATAGTAGAGCAGTAGATGCTGAGATAGATTTATCTTCCTTAGCATTCTCAGGAAGTACAGCCTCTTCTGTGCCTTCTTCACAAACATGCTAGCATTCATGGTCCATGAGAGGCCCTCTGAGATATAAATGCCCAGAAATTTAAAACTACTAACCCTCTCTACTTCCTCACCATTTATGTACAATGGTAAATGTACATCTCTCTTCCTCCTGAACTGCTAGGTTGGCAGAAGCTGGGACAAGTAACACTCTGTTACATGGTGCTAGGGATTCGAACTGCTGACCTTTCTGATCTACAAGCTCAGCATCCTAGCTACTGAGCCACCGCATCACCTGGTTAGCAAACTATCCCCTCATTAGAGATAGTTGGTGACTATTGCTAATTACGCATTTTCTCCCATAGAATCTAATCTCTGATCCCTAGATTTTGGCTCAATGTTTTCTGGAAGTAGTTTATAGATGCTTACAAATGCTTTTCTGGCAGCACTTTTCTTATCATGTTTACTGGGAGACAAATTTTTGGCAAAGGGTTAGGGACATTGAAAAATTGGCCTTGGCTTATTCACCATAATGTGGGAACAATATTCACTTTTTGAGAATTTATAAACAGTGCAAGGAAGTGTCTGCCAAAAGCATTTGATAGTTAATGCATGCTGGATTAGAGTGAGATTGTCAGTTTGTAAAGAAGCAGGCTAAATTATTTTCTTTTTTTTAATATTCATTTTTTTTTCTCTTCCACTTTTTGGAGTCATGTTTCTTGCTAAGGGATCTGTTACACCATAAAGCACTGAAACCAATAGTTTTCTCTGCCAGGGATCAGATTGGAAAGATTTACACAGACAGCTGCCTCTACATTTGCATTCTTAGAGTTTTAATAAAAAATGAAAGTCTGTTTCATTTAAAGAATCATTTCAGTGTAATTTCCAATTTAGGTGACAGATCTCTCAGTATGAATGAATGGAGATAGGAAGTGATATCATGTTTGCATTACAATTCAGCAAACCAGAGAACGTCTGCTCCTCATTACAATTAAGTTTATTTGGGGGGGGTCACATATTTAACTTGGCACATTTCTGCTCCAAATTGTTTATTAAAAATCTATGGAAATCTATCAAATCAGTTTTAGGAACAGATGGGGACTGAATGCGCTTCGTATAGTTTATGAAGTGGTGGAGAAATCTTTTAATTATTTTTTAACAGTTGCAAAAGCCTAAGGCAATTACAGCAGTGCCACGTCCTTTGAGAAGCAGAGGGTTTTTTTTTTTTTTTTTTTTTAAAAATTACTGTTGTTTTTCTGGTACTTCATGAACTGTGTGATCACACCATACTTTGCGTTCTTATGGACCTCTATTCTTCAAGGAACCTTCTTTCTGTAATGAAAAGGAAAAAAAAGGAACCATTTGGCTGTTTCATAAAAACTGGACAATAACCACTACTGTTTAGGTCTCAGTTCTGAGAACTGGGAGACCAAAACATTATGAGACCCAGTACAGTGTAGTGGTTAATGTATTAGACCAGGATCATGGTGTTTCGCATCCTGGTCCACTCTAAGCCACAGAAGCTTACTATAACATGGTTTCTGTCTCAGTCCAACCTAACTCACAGAGTCGTCATTGACAAAAACAAGACGACATACACACTATTGTGAATGCATGAATTAAAATGGGACATAAATCAAAGAAAGAACCCACTAGTTGGATATACACTGCCTATTGTTTGTCATCAGTCAACTGGAAGCAAAATATTAATTTATTTCCACCACGGTTCCAGGTAATATTTAATCCATAATTTGCAGGCCCTGCCTGTCAACTCTGAATCAAACCTGGGTGAAGCCATCTTTTCCTGCTTCATAGTTGCCACATACTCTGGTGTGTGTGGGGAGGAGTCGGTAGACTCTCTCACAGACAAAACAACAAGCTTTCCCATGGGAACCAAGGTCATTCCAACAGGTGGCAGTGGAAGGAGGAGAGGGGTGACCAGGGAGCCATCAATGGTTTTAATTGGACAATGTGACTTCGGACACCGAGAGGAGGGAAACATTTATTCTTTTAATTATATTTTAAAATGGGAAGCTTCAGAGTTGGTTTTCACTGGCCCTGCTGATATGATGTATCTAATAAACATGTTCTTTGGCGGACCTGCCTGCCTCCGAGTTCTGATTTCTTTGGGTGCACTACTCGGAACTCTGACACTGCCTCTAACTGATTTATATGTGTCTGATACTTCAATGCCTAGTATGACTACAACATACACTTTTAAGATCCCCAGTTTCACCTGCAATACTATTTGGATACACAGCAGTAGCATTCATGGTTTTAGATAGACTTCAAAGGGAATATGACAGTATATGCTTCGCCATTTCCCCTCTACCTGTATTTAAGTCTAAAGGTAGTTGCACCAACTTATTGTCATCATATTGCAGAATTCCATTTAGCTACAATAGAATCTCTCTCCATTCTAAGGTTCCCAGTTTTTTGTTTTAATTTCAAAAAGTATTTTGAAATGGATGCTATTGGAACATGGTAATTCTGCATTTAGGTGAACAGATTCTGTCTTAGTTGATCCAGGATGGATCTATTTAATACCTCTGATATGTAAAACAACTCAAATTGTGGTCATAGAAACAAATTAAAGTTGAGTGCTAATGATAATACTTCATATAATTTAAGTTGTATAGCATTTCAGTTCTGGTCCATTCAATCCTAGGCAGACTGCAAATTATAGCCTTAAAATATAAATAAGCTTTTCATTTTCCTTTATTTGCTGATGATACGATCAGTCATTCATATTTTATTGTAGAACTTTCCATTTTGATTGAATCTAATTTAAATATTGGAAGCATTTCAAAGAATTTTTCATTAGAACAATAGTGTAGTATCTGCTTTGCTTTATTTTTCAAAAAAACTTGTAAGGGGAAAAAACTATTTTTGAGTGCCAAGCAATCCACCTTAAGGTTATACATTTATTTAGTAGACCATCACTGTGCTAATGTCCTGCTAACTTTTAAAGATCAATATCATGGAAAAGCAGTTCACATTTAATTTCACATTTTATGGAAAGAATAGAGTACAGATTATACCGATACTCTTGAAAATGGAGCCCATGATCTGATTCTATAATTAAGATGGAAACTCTGCAATATAAGCAGATGGATTCATTAATTGCTTCCATTATGGAGACATATTGTTGTAATAAAAATTATATTGCTTTGAATCATCTCAATGGTATGCATGCCCTGGGAGTCCTATTATTTTTTTAACCTCTTCTCCAAAATAATTTGTAACAGTTGCCAAATATATTTTCATAGCTTATTAAGTGTATGGAAAAGAATATACTTTACCATATTAAACTAGGCCTGTATTGCTATTTCCACCTGATATTGATGGATTCATAGAGTTCCTACAGCCTTCAAACAGAATTTGGGGACTATAGTTTATCATCTGTGGCTTGACATTTTACAGTTGAATTAAAGGATCATCAGTCAGAAGATTAGTACAATTAAAGGGAGGAAGACATCTCTGCTATCATAAATTTATGCTGCAACATGAACCCAACCATTGGGTTGTCCCCAACTGGCTCAACCCCATTTGCACTTTCAGGTGAATAAATGAGTCCAGCCAGTGTGAGACTAGGCTGTAGCTACCATAATGAACTAGGCATGTAAGCATGAAATTGCCACATAAGGATGAACAAGTTATGGAAGTAGGAAAAGACAAAAAGCCAGAAATGCTTTTTAAAACATGCTTTCAAAGGATAGATAAGGAAATAAGTCCTTACGAAAACAAACTAAAAAGACTCTTGAACTATACAAAGGAAGTTGAGCCTAAAGACATAGAAAATTCCCTTCTGTCTCATCAAGAGCTGTACAACAAACATTTACATTAACAAGGCAAGAGTAGATGCCAATCTTGTAAAATCAACAAACAAGGATTTTGGGGATAAAAGGGATCCCGAAGCCATTCCTTGAGTTTTCTTTAGATCCAGTCTTGGCATCTTCCATCTCTGAAAATGGTCCCTGGGAGCCTAGTTGAGAATGACTTCGATAATATAGATGGGTGTTGCATGTGAGAGAAAGAGCAAACATACATTGTAATTGGTAAAGTTTCACTGTCGTTTTAAATTCACTAGGTCTTTTTTTCAAAAGGCAACTGGATTTTATTTTTTCTTGAAGATGTTTCGCTTCACATCCAAGAAGTTTTTTTCAGTTCTGACTGAATAGTGGAGGATGAATGATTTATATTCATCTGGTTATCAACTCTCTTTCTGAGAGTCACTGAGACCACTTGAAGGTTTATCTGTGCCTTCAGAGTCACATGAATAGTGCAAATTAGTGTGGAACTTTCTTGGGACTTCTGAAAGGACTGTGCTGTAAAGAGGAGATAGGTGTTGTCATATCCCTCCCCTTTTGTTGAGAAAGGGCTGTTCAGTCTTAATTAGAGGTTTCAAGATATGACCTATTTCTTCTATCTCTTGCCTGGTAAGACTGCTTTTAAGAACTGGGATCAGGTAGTAATTCCCTTGAAATAGCATTGGTTAAACAACTGAGAACCATTCCCATTGGACTAATAAGCGGCCTTAATCTGGATCTATTCCAAACACAAACTGACAACATTAGATCTAAAACATGGATTAAAATTCAGCATTTTCTAATTATTATTATTATTATTTAAATCAAAATGATGGGTCAGTGGTAAATATTTTGCAAAGATGAGTAGGTTTAAGATCATAGCTATTAAAACACGCCTTCAGTCCTTCAGAATCTCCAGAGACTCATTATGGTTTAAAATTTTTCTAACTGAATTTACAGTTATGCTTAAAGTAGTGGTTTTCGATTTAATATTTTTTCTGAATTATGTATGAACATTAATTTTAAAGTGTTATGTTAAGATTGTTTTCTTTTTCATGGTTGCTATGGTTCAACATTCATCAAATTAAAAAATGGATCTCTTTTGATAATGAAACAATTGTGTTGCCTTGCTACAGGCAGAGAGATGCTACCACTGAAGATTCAGAATGGAACTGAGATAATTTCCATAATTTCACCAGCTTTCTGCTCATCTTAGAAGCTTTTCTTAAAAAGAGACCTTTCTAAAGTAATAATTCAGAATACGTACCTATTGAAGAGTTTATCATTCTAATTACTACCTTATCTAATTATTTTTGTCATTTCTTTTGGAAGTATATGTCAGTAGTAATAGTACCAACTAGTGTTTAGTCCCCATGGAGGGGATGAACTAAAGTGACAGCCTCATTCTGGGAGGCATCATTAAAAAAAATATTCATGAAAAATGATTTAATTTTTTTTCAAATGCTGTATGTTTGCAGTAACCTGGCACTGCCTGTGTTTTATAACAGTAATAAAACATTGTCCTTACAATAAAATCCTGATGTTTTCTATGATCATATCTTGAAGAAGCTGCATTGTTCAAAATGCCACCTTACTATTGTTTTCAAATAAATAAATTAGGCCATTTTCATCTGAAGATATTTTCTATCCTCTATGGTGTTCTAGAAACATTTGACCACTTTGTTCTTAATAGAATATTGATCATATTATATTTGCAGTATTAAGGTGCAAAAGAGGACAGGATTTTATTATCTTTAATAGCTGTGCCAAAAGGAAAAATCAACCTTTATTCCTTTTTTATAGATTTAAAGTTTAAGATTCAGAGGTTCTGTTCTGTTTTGCATTGGTCTCCCACTCATGCCCATTAATTCTAAGTGAAAATCACTAAGATGTTGACTATGAAAAAAGAACAGTGAAGGGAATATGACGGTGTCGATGAAACCCATTTCACAGAAGGATTCTCTTGAAAGAGTATGGATGTTTCTAATCATAATTTTATGAAATCAAATCTAAAAACCCATTTGCATTCAAAAAATAAGAGTAAAGGCTTTGAAAGGCAAAGACCAATGGCACACAAGAGGCATAAGCACTCAAAATATACATGTTAAAATATGTTTATTACATATTTGATTAGATTTGGAGATATCAGCCCAATACTGTAAAGATTTCTATGTGACAAATTTAAATCAAAATCTGAAATGAATCTCTCTCTCTCTCTCTCTCTCTCTCTCTCTCTGTGTGTGTGTGTGTGTGTGCACGCACAAAACCTGCCTGAGCTTTAATCTCAGTTTAAGCAAAAGACTTTTTCAGGCCACAATTAACAGATTTAGCTTGAAGCACCTGGGCGACATGATTATTATCACCCTTCATTATCCCGTTTTAATCTGATCCAAAACAAAGTTTTCATGTCTTATTTACCCTTTTCTATTTTTAGTAGCTAATAGCTTTCTCTAGCAAAGCTTTAATTAAGGGAAAGTCTAAGCAATCCTCATCTACAGGGTTTTTTCCTCATTTCTTATTACTTTGTAGACAAAGGATGAAAGCACTGCCAATCATCAGCTTTGTTAGAGGAAAAGGCATTTATATCTCCCATTATCTGAGCAACAGAGATATATTTTCTTTGCTTCTTTTCTCTTTGAACAGACCCAGCATAATATACTTTTTTTTCTCCTTGCAGTCAAATAACCGAACAGGCAGGTGGGACCTTTGTCCGGTCATGCTACACTGATCTCCCTTCTGCAGGATATCCAGCCCGAGAGGCTCATTATGAACAGAGGTTTCTAGTGGTTCAACATAGGTGCTTTGTTGTAAAGATCTATGCAGCTTCGCTATCTCCGCATCAACAATTGGGAGCCAAAACAAACACAACCCAAGCACAATACTGCCATTTATCTTTGAATACAATATCAATATCCAAGAGTCACACATACTCCAAAAAATGCAATTAACTGATGCTTGGGGGGGGGGGCATCAGTTAGTTATATTATATTATAATATATTATAATTATATTATAATTCCTTGAGTGTATTTATACAAAAAAGGGCATACATTAACAAAAAACATAACTCAAACAAACTTATCTTCCCCCTTGAAGTAACTGCCACTGTGCCTCTATGGTTTCTGCTAATGTTGTTAGTTCATAGACTTTTTGCATGAAAGCTGAAGGATATCTTAATTAATGAAACATTTTGCATTGTTAAATTGAACCAACAGTCTTAAAGCAGCATATACATTTATGTATGGTACCCAGGAGTGGGTTCCTGCCGGTGTTACTACCAGTTTGGTGCCCTAAAAATTTGCATTTGACATTCCCAGGAAGAGCCAGATTGGCCAACACTCTTGGCACCTCAGAAAATCCAGGGATCAGAGGTAACAATGCTGCAATAGGATAAAATAACAAGCTTCATTCAAAATTTATCTTGGAAGAATCTAGTTTGCTAATTAACCTCCCCAAACTGGTGCTCCACTAAAGGTAAAAAATAAATGAAAAATGAAAAAAATAAAATAAAATAAAAACCAGCTTTTTCAACGCTTCTGCTTCTCAGAAAATCCAGTGACCAGATATAGGCAAACACTCTCTGCTTTTTCTTTAGGATCATGCCAAGCCTTCATCCAGAAAAGCAAGCAGAAATGTAGGAACCAACTTTTATTTTATTTGTTTTAAAAAAAAACATGTTGAATATTTTCAATTGGATTGGGCTAGTTTCTTCATTTATTCAGCACAATTTAGCTTCCATTCTCTGCCTTTGTGATCTCTGCTATCTCCACCTTAAAAAAGGAAAATTAAAAAAGGAATTCCTTATTAAAAGAGGAATATTTCAGAACTGTATTGCTGTGAAATCCTTGAAGATATGCCATTGAAAGTTAACATAATCAATGACCTCTTAAAAGATTATCATTCCTGTTTTCCCCATTTCTTCCCTATTTTTCATCCACCCTCCCCTCCCCAATTCTTATCCCCACCTTCATAACATTCCTTCCCCCAAAAAAGTTGTTCTAATATTTTTCCAATATAATATATGGAGAGAGAGTAGATGCAAGGAAGGAGAGGGACAGGTAAACATAATTTCCAGGTAAGTGCCTTAAAATAATATATATCTATTTTTACATATGTACTGGAATTTTTTTGTTTTGTTTTTCCAGCCAACATTCTTGCTAAGAGCTTAGCATTTTTCCCATCTGCTATGTCCTCAACCAAATTCCACCATTTTTATTTTCATCTCAACTGCTTTCATATTTTCTGCTTCCTCATGTTTTTACCCACCATCTTTTCTGACATTTAATAAATAAGTGACAATCAATACAAGAAATACCATAACTGTTCATATGTGCAGATCTTTTTTCAATGCAGATTCTAAATTTTAATTACGGATGATCAAAGATATCCAGTATTTCTTTTCTTATTCCACCAAATATCTCATTATTACCCCATGTAGAATGTTCTCTACAAGACTATGAAGAATAATCTCCATTCCTCAACCTTGGCCCATCAAAGAAATAACTGCTAAACTCAAAATAATGTTTTTCCTCTGAAGCTGATGCTAAGGTTTGTTAAGGTTTTTTTCCCCCATGGTATAAATTCTTTGACAGGTAGGATTTAAATGCCTAAACAATCCACGTTTAGGAAAACATTTGTGCAAAATATCTGCAGTCTTTTCAGAAGCACAGACAGTGGATTTAAATCCTTTCAACACCAGATAGATGTTTGTGAGATATTTCTGCATTGTGGCTGCTGTGTGATATGCACTCAACCTTTGGTGCCTAGTTAAGAAGGAAAAGTATGCTTGCCTGCTCTTTTTATCGGTGGACAGGTTATTTGGATTCTGAATAACCCTGTGTACCTTTAAGTTTTAGCAAAGAGTTATCTTGTTATGCCATTATAAGGTAGCCTGGCATTATTTTTTAATCACTCTGCAGGTTCTGTCATTTTCAGGAGACAAATCTTTTGTCTGGCTCTGCATGTAAACTAATACACATCTGGAGAATATACGTGGAAGGCTTCCAACTGCCCATTAATATCAGAGCTTCATATATTCAAATGCCAAGGACACATTAATTTCAGATGGGGACTTTGAAAATCAATGTTAATGAGCCTTGTCATGATTATAATTTTTTCTAGAAGTAAATAAACTGAGCTCAGTTAAATAAAAACTCACGTATTCTCTCCTCCGTGCAGTTTGACTTACTACAATCTATTTAGGGAGTGCTAATGCTATGCTTTTATCCATAGGTTCCTTAACAAATCCCCAGTGATACTGCTTGTGACCTGCTTCCCCACCCCCTTTCATTCCTCATTCTGCATTCCTAAGCACCGTATTTTTGCTTCCACAGCAGCTCTCTTTAGAGCAATCTCTGTATGTATTCCAAAGGCACCTTGCTTTATGCACACTTTGGGAAAACAGTCAGTGAGCAGGCTGCTGATAGGTAATCCAGTTTACATACAGCAGGTCCAAAGAGAAACAGTTGTGGTTTGTGAAATGGAAATCCAGCTTTGCATCACTGTTTGACTTTCCCCACAGAAGGTTGGTTGCACATCAAGAAACCATCCATACATGCTGGATTGGGATCAGGAGCTACTGTAGCCTAACTGCCCCATTCCATATAAAATCAACTCAGTTTAGTAGCCCCAATAGGACTGGCCTGGCTAAAGAAATATCAAAGAGATTAAAAGTGAAGTGACGTGCGTATAAAGCAACCCAATTACTGGTCTACCAACTTTCACTTTTCTGTTGAACAAAGTAATTCTGCTTAGACTAGGGTATCATATCAGACCTTCAAAAATCTGGATGTTCATTAGGTGGTAAAAAGAGTATTTTCTGGAGTTTCTGGAGAGCTCTTTGCTGCAATTGGCTGTGTGAATTTTTATAGCTCTTACATGACATTCTTAAATGAAGAGGAACTATTAAGGTCTTCTGTTGTTATTGTAATCTATTTTGTGATAGACAAATTAGAGAAAGAAAATTATGGCAGACCAAACCTCATAAATTTCTTTGATCAAACTGATTGAGATCGCATTTAATGAAGCCGTGTTACTCAACTAGATTTTCAACTTTGCCATATATTCTTGTAGAATGAGACTTCTGAACATTGACCTCTTTTGACCTAGTTAAAGAATAAGTATAACCTCTTTGAAATCTTGGCAAATGTTACTGTCAAAGTATAGGCAAGGCCTCGCTTAGTGAGCCTAAGTGGAACTGGGATTTCCATTGCTAAGCAAGCACCCATTAGGTGAAACATCGTGTGACTGTTATGCTTTGCACTGGCAGTTCTGGTAGTCCTGATTATGAGGTTAGGAACATGATGTAATTAGGCACGGATATCATGCTTTTCCTGCCCTGCATGAAACTGCTGATTGTGTCCTGCTACCTCCTCTTCAACAGGGGCCTGGTAAGCTACCTTCAGCAGACAATGTCCACCACCGTACCATGTTTGCCTGTATTCCAAATCCCCTCATTTGCTACTTTTTTCCCCCATCTCTATCCTTTTGGATATCCTGCACCAGATGTTGGTTGCTCTCAGTTCAGCCTGGATCAGGTAAACTGGTAGTAGTGGTGGCAGGAGACTCTGCCCACCCACCCGAATGCTTCTGCACATGTGCAGAAGCATCACACGCAAGCGAGTGTGCACGAGCAAACAGGTAGTAAAAAAAATGGAAACCTGCCACTTCCCTGCACTATTCCCTGTCACTTGCTATCTATCACTCTCACAGCGCTCTGCCCCCTCCCCATATCTGACACTCACCGTCTCTTCCTCTATGATTATGAATATAGGTTGGATGCCAAGTACTCAACTTTTCATCATATTATTGTAGGGATGTTACAACTTTCATAACTGCAAGGATTGGTTGTACATACCATTTCGTCAGTTCCATCATATCTTTGATGTTAAACAGTTAAGTCAGGCCTGTATATAAATAGGGATCTTCATTTGCTGTCATAAAAGTTGCTAGATATACTTATCTTCCTTGCTAGATATAGAGTCATGGTGGTGCCGTAGTTAGAATGCAATATTGCAGGCTAATACAGCTCACTGCCAGGAGTTTGATCCTCACTTGCTCAGGGTTGACTCAGCCTTAATATTTCTGAGGTCAGTAAAAATGAGGAGCCAGTTTGTTGGGGCAATATGATGACTCTGTAAACTGCTTAGAGAGGGCTGTAAAGCACGGTGAAATGGTATATAAGTCTACGTGCAATTGCTATTGCAATTACCATTTGTTTGTTGATCAGTAAGTGCTTATGCTCTAGATTCACATGAAAAATTGACATTTGGGATAATCCCAACTGGAAAGTAATGGGGCCGATGTTCTGTTAGAGTGCCTGGGCCAAACTAGGGATAAGTACCCTAATCAGTCAATTTATAAATGTTGTTTAAATAATTTGAGATATTGCATTCTGACTATGATCTCTCATAAAGTTTAACAAACATATACCAATAGTACAATACCTTTAGCATACAGGTTTGTAAACATTTTAGGGCTGTAGAACCTATTGTTTAAAAAAATACATCTCAGAACTCCTGATCATGAAGTAAAAATGTAACATTGGAAAATTGGATATATTGAGTAAGCTCTTCCTCCCTCCCCCTCCCCCTCCCACTTTAGAGTCACAAATAATCCAATCAATCAATCTCCCAAGAACCCGGTTTGTAAAAGCTTGTTTTAGTAGCCTCAGGGGTGTCTGGAATGTTAGGGCTCTAAGAGATACCGCATTTGAAGTGAAAGCAATATTCGTTTTTCTCTCAAGAATTAAAACAAACACAAACCAGAATGAAGTTAACATTCGTTACATAGTCAAGTACGGAGGTAACTGCTGGCATCTTATGGATAGGAATGCACTATTTTGTCTGGCTATTCCCATCTTCCATGATTATATGAAAATGCAGTATGCATGGATCACAATTTCAGTTGGTGTCTCTTGCTGTTGACTTTTGTGATTGCATTTGTCAGTGACAACTTTTCCTTCAGTTGCAGCAGCACTCTTCTGAGGCAGCCCATTTTTCATGCAGAGACATTCTCTACAAGAATATTTCCTCAGGGAGCTTTGCATGGAGACGAAAGTGACTCTCTGAAACAGCTTTCTTTCTCTGCACACTCTATGGTCTTCTCACTCATTGCAAATCTGGTGGATATGATTTGAGATTCTGCAGACATTCCTTTAATAGGATAAAGGTGTATGGAGATAATCTATGCCAAGAATATTCTTACAGTATATTCAGCCCATGTTAAAATGTTTCATTTTCTGGTTGTTTATACTGCACATTTTCTGAGACACTGTAGGATAAGGACTTATAAACATGAGCTGTAATGGTGCAAATCAGACAATCTTTTTCTGTGAATCTATGATACAGATTTATAATAGCAAATGATATCTAAATTTGATGGTGTTCCTGCCAGCAACAGTTGTATTAAACTAATAAAAATCAAGAATCAAAAGAATGGATATAACATTTTGTTTGTTGGAAATGCAAAAAAACTGAAGGTTCATTTACCTTATGAGACAGTCATTAACTGGTATTTTAATATACATAAGAAGATTTATGTGAAAATCTTTAAATGTTAAATAGGGTAATGTAATATTGAATTATATCTCAAAACCTTGGAATCTGAAAGATTATCAGATATCATGTTTGTATGGAGCATGACAAAAAGAATTACATTGACAAAAAGAATTACATTGAAAACCTGGGGGAAATATATATATTATTCCAAATGTTAAAAAAAAAAAAGCTTTTGGAATTATAAGATTTATCCATGTCGGAAAAAGCAATATTTTGAACTAATCAACGGATGAAATAATAAGTACTACTTTGACAGAGATTTGGGAATATTGTACAACAATATTTTAACAAGTCCTATTTTGCTTAACTACCACATTGGGACTGGCCATTCCATCACTAAGTCTTGAGATTAAGTATTGGCCACCCTGTTTAGCTGGTAGTTCTGACACTCTTTGTTGCCATCATTAAACAAATGTCATAGGGTTATTAGGTGAGGATCTATGCTGATCCAAGCTGTTCCTGGCTTGATCTCTCCCAGCCGTGTTCTTCAAAGGTAAGGTATTAATTTCTCTTCAATTCCCTCCAGTTGCCTATGTCCTCCCATCTGTCTCCTCTGCACTGTGTTACTCTTTGGTGACAGTGATGGCATTGGGACTGAAGTAGATATTTGGGTCCTTTAGTACAGGGGTCTCCCATCTTGGCACTTTAAGACTTGTGGACTTCAACTCCCAGAGTTCCTCAGCCAGCTTTGCTGAACTCTGGGAGTTGAAGTCCACAAGTCTTAAAGTTGCCAAGGGTTGGAGACCCCTGCTTTAGCAGTCTCAGCCTGTTGCTGGGGTGAAATCAACTTTGCTACCAGTTCGCAAATTTGAGCACATGCAGGACCTTCTCCATATGTGTAGAGCATCAAAAACAGGACATGATGATGTCTGGGTGGGTGGGCAGAGTCTCCCACTGTCACCGCTACCAGTTCACCCAAATCTGATACAACCAGCTGAATTGCACCACTGACCTGCTGCCTTCATGATTGGACTTCTCTTTGTACTCTATTATTTTTATTATTGTTGTTCATTAATAATAGCCACCGATCAGGGTCATGTATAAGGATAGTTTTATGTTTTGTATGTCTACCTACACACACAAACAAACATACACAAAATTCCTTTTATCTTACTGACACACAGAGAGACACAGAAACACAGTCTTTGTAACTTTTTTCTCACTGTTGTAACTTTTTTCTCAGATCCTATCAGACTTACGTTGCCGTCAGTGGCAAAAACAAGAAAAGGTTCCATTTGTTTACAAGCAGACAAGAGCCCATGACACAGAAAAAGTTCAGTTTAAGGAGAGGAAAGAAAAACACTGATCAAATTTCTATTATTAAACTTAAATCTAGACATTAATAATGTTCATGGAGAAAAGAAGACTGAAGGAGCTAGTCTTTCTGTGCAACCAGAGATAAATGGTATGCTTTTTCTGTCATCATCTTCACCCTTTTTTAAACACTGTATCTCCTATTCTTTTGCTCTGTAAGCTCTCTCTTTCAAATTGAACAGTTCCAACTATCTATATTTTCAAATAGGGATAAAAAGCACATCCATCGTTAAACAAATCTGTGTAACATGTAGTTTGGACAAGTGTCAATTCAAATACACTATCTAGCTCTCTATCTCTATCTCTATCTCTATCTCTATCTCTATCTCTATCTCTATCTCTATCTCTATCTCTATCTCTATCTCTATCTCTATCTCTATCTATCTATCTATCTATCTATCTATCTATCTATCTATCTATCTATCTATCTTTTCATAGATTTTCACGGGTTGTAGATGTCCTGGTCTTGTTGTCTCGGGTCTTTTCCATGTAAGATGAATTCAATCTTACTGGGAAAAGACCCCAAATACCAACTCACTCATCATGAAATCTCCAGAACTGTAAAGCCTACAAACTTGAATTTGGCACATATGTTCCCTCTTGGCTTCTAGGTGCTCGCTACGAAAGGATTTTTTGTGAAATGACCATCAGATCATTAGTATTTCGTATACAGTAATTAACATGCTCTTATGTTAAGGAGTTCTACCCCCCTCCCCACCTGAAAAGAACTCTGTTCCAGCTATCAGTTGCCTTGTATTAACACACTCTGATGTTAAGGAGTTAGACATTCTGCTCCACCTCCCTACCTAAAAATAACTCTGTTCCAACTGCCAGTTGCCTTACATTCCATTACCTCAGTTCAAACTGACAGATGTTCCACTCCTTCACTCAGCAGCAGTTTGGGGCTCCTTACAGTACTAAACATCAGTACCTCACAAAAATGTCTATGCCTTTCACCTATGGAACTGTTCCAGACTCATGGTGGTGGGAGTGATATTCCCTTATGTGTTTCAATCACCGACCACCACTGAGCCAACAGATTGAACTGGAGAGAACCAGATTTCTCCTACATTGCCCGATCACATAGTTTCGTTGTGAAGCATGGGTATCCGGCTAGTAGTTTAATATATCTTTCTTTCTAACTCTCTATTGTCTCATTCTCAACATAGTAGGGAGACAAGTAACATTGGAATCTAAACTGTCATAACCAATTGAAAATGCTTATTTGGTCACAACAGATGTCCAGACCTATAAAAAAATATTTTAGAAATCCGTACCAAATGACTGCTGTATTAGCTGCAAATAATTTTTATCTAACTGTGCATTTAATGCTCTTGTGTTCCATTTTCACAGCATTGCTTTGGCTTAGAGCATGACTGGGTATAAAATAATGACACATATAATTCAGCTTAAATGCCTCTGGGAGGAAAATTACAATTCTTATTTGGTTTGTCAATGCTTTGCTAAAACCTCAAATGAAAAACAAAACTTTATTTTGCAGAGAATTTAAATGTCTCGAAGCTGCTGAAATGTAAAGTTGTATTTAAGTATAGGAAGAATATTGTCATTTTAAATTCTAGAGAAAGATTTATCTGCTAAGGATTTGGAATTCTGAATTGCAGTTTCTTTCACATCTTTGACAATAGTTTCTGGTTCAAAACAAAACAAAACTCAGAATTGATATAGCAATATATTCTAACTAAATAGCCCTTGGTTTGCAATTGTCAAGGGCAAATCTGAATCCAGATATCAAACAGAGAATTCCTTTGAGTTATTTTGCCTCCTGAAGAATTTATGAATGAGATGTAATTAGCTTTCCCACCAATTTCAGATAAGATGTCACAAGTGATCACTGAAGGAGACTAAAAGTGATAATGCAGCAGAGTATTAAGTGTTCTCTCTCTCCCTCCTTTTCTCTTTCTCCATCTGGAAAGTAAGAATTTACTCATTTCAATGGATCTTCTCAGGAAGAAAATCAAATCAGTCCCGTGATTTGTCACATATATTATCATAACAGCATTAGGTGTTTGCTACCCCACACATTGTGGCCAATTCTCACTTAGAAATGTAATAAACCCAGGCAAGGCTAAACCTTCCTGGAAAAGATAGCAACGAGTTAAAATTTTCTCTCTTTCTCTTTTTTTCCTCAGAGAGAAATGTTCTGTCATGATGTGGTTTGTGTGACGGCCCAAAGTGCACATAAGTACTTCCTTTTGTGTTAGCTGTGTGAGGTCATGCTGTGATTGCTTTGAACCTTTGGATACAAATAAACCATTTCTGATGAAATCATACATTGCCTCCATTAAGAGACTTAAAACAGTTCAAACTGTCACCACTGGTATTCTCGTCTTGGATAAGTCACTTGAGGCTACTGAAATTTTATTTTTAATAACAGCAAATGTGGTATGCCAGCCATAACACTACTTAAAGTCACTGTCACGTACATGACTTTTATAGTGGCAGTTTGATTTACAGAGGCAATGGAAATGTCTGCTGCCAGCTTCAGAATGGATGAGGAACCAAATCTGTCATGAACCTTGAAAACTTAATATCACTAACGACAGTTAATTTAGTGGCTGGGTCCCATGTAGGCAAGAGAATTAATAGCAAATCTCCTGGCAATGAAGATCTCCAACTTTGCTGCTGGAACCAAGTCCAAACTATTTCGTTCTTGAACTCCGCAGAAGCCTAAAGAGAAAGAGATCTTCTCAAATGACACCAACAATATGAAGGGATCCCAAAGCATAAAAAGAATAGACCTTCTTCCAATGGAGGCAATTTTCAGCAAGATATCAGGTGGGCTATTTCAAACAATCAGTAGCAAAGACAGGAGGTGGGGGGGGAGAAGAAATGGCAAATGACCAAACTCTGTACAAGGTGGTGTCTTTTTTTACCTGCATTGTGATGGTCACTCGCTGATATGAAAAGGGCAAAACTTTGTGGTGGTGTGATGCTACTTTTGCCATTTTGACATTAGGAGTGGATCTTGAAGATGCCTGTTTATGTACAACGAAGGAAAAATTAGGTCTTTGATCCATTGAATTTCATTGAATCCAGGGCAGAAAGGATGTTTAAAAATGATATATCCAAAACAGATTGGTCCTTAAGGGGTTTTAAGTTGCCACTTTCAATTTAAATTTCTCAGTACATCAACATTCAACATCCAGTAGGACCTATAAAGGTTTTTTTAAAATTCCTCTCAAGAAGCCACAATAAATCACAATAAGCAGCTGGCTTGGATGGAGTTCCTTTGTAATTATATTTGTAAGCTGCCCAGAGTCATCCGTAGGGGAGATGGGCAAAATCAATCAGTCAATCTCAGGAGCTGCCACAAACAAGAGGGAGGAAGCTATTCTGTAAAGCACCTGAGGGTAGGACAAGAAGCAATGGGTGGAAACTAATCAAGGAGAGAAGCAACTTAGAACTGAGGAGAAATTTCCTGACAGTTAGAACAATTAATCAGTGGAACAACTGCCTCCAACACTGGAAGTTTTTAAGAAGATGTTGGTTATCCATTTGTCTGAAGTAATGTAGGGTTTCCTGCCTAAGCAGGGGTTGGACTAGAAGACCTCCAAGGTCCATTCCAACTGTTTTATTATATATATTATATTAATTATATTATATTATATTTATTATATTATATTATATTATATATTATATTATATTATTTATATTATTATTTATATTATATTATATTATATTATATTATTATATTATATTAATATTATATTATATATATTATATTATATTATATTATATTTAGATATTATATATTATATTAATTATTATATTATATTATATTATATTATATTATAATTAATATTATATGATATTATATTATATTATATTTATTATTATATTATATTATATTTATTAGTTATGTTATGTTTTTTAATTACATAGATTTATATGATATTATTATATATATATATTATATTGTTGTGTCCAGCAGGAGCTATTGGAGCTGCCACCCAGACTCTGACATGGGAGGCCCTATGATTGGCTCTGGAGGATGTGGAGGATCCTACAGGGTTTCAACTCCGAGCAGGGTGCAGAGAGGCTGGTGGCACAGGAGGCCCTGAGCCTTGGACCAGTGGGGAGGACAAGGGAGAGTGATCCGGACGCCAGTAGTGAGTGTGTTCTGGATGCCCGGCATCGAAGAGCTAATAGGCGTCAGGAACAGTTGCCTAGGTACAGGGGTAATGCACTCAGCTGGTGGTCATTAGGCTCCTCTCCAGACTATAAAAGACTGCTTGTCACACGCCCCTCTTGCAGAAGTCAATGCATGACTAAAAGTGGGAGAACCTTTGGTGAATTAGCTCGGCAGGCTGGATTTCTGCCAAGGTTTGTCTGAGTTGCTGCCAAGGTCCTTATCTGTTTTATGCTTGGCTTTCAGCTACGAGTTTTGGATTCTTGATATTAAAGTACATTTCAGTTAAGCTTGTTTTCGGCATTCGTTACTGGACAGAGGGGAGGGGTCAGAACATTATATTTATATTTATATTATATATATTATATTATATTATATTATTTTATTATATTATATTATATTATATTATCAATTTCACAGTTTTTCTGGCATTCCATTAGGTTTGAAATAATTTATTATAGATCTGTTGCCTATATGTCATCATACCCAAATATAGGGACATAAAATCTGTAACAAGATTATATTTTACACCTATTCTTTCTTTCTTTTAATTCTGATGGGTCTTAACATACCCTTTTTTGAACAGTTTCGCATGGTGGTCTTACTTTCTTCTTATATCCTGCTGTTGCAAACTTCCTCCTCTATTTCTCTGCAGTTACTTGAAAAAAAAACACTGGTAGCATTTTGTCACTGGATGTGATCATCAATAAAGTGAAAGGAGATGCTGCCCATCTCTGACGTGTCAGTTCAGTGAAGAAGGTATGAAAAACCCAAAGAGGAAGTTAAAAGTACAGATGGCAGAGAGTGGATTTAAAAAAGAAGGCACTTTGCGAAAAGTGAAAAAGGAGCAAAGGAAATGTTACTAGAAGAAAGGAAAAAGCATACCATATGGATCTACTTCAGTGCATTATAAAAATGCACCTTTCAGTTTTCCTTTCAGATTTTAAGCTATTTTTAAAGTTCCCTGACATTTTGTTTGCCTTTTTTTCCTTTTCTTTCTTTCTTTTTTTTTTACTATGTTTGTATTGTTTGTATTTATTTTATTTTTAAAAAAATATATTTTAAAAAAAGAAAGAAAAAAAATGCCACCAATTTCTTTCTAGGGCTAGAACAAGTCATATTTTTGGCCCCCAGTTCAGGTTAGTTAAAATGCTTAGAAGCAAACTATTAAGATCTTGCAAAGCAGATCCCTATTCCATTATAGAGAAGAATATGAGCCACGTGGCACAGTAGCTAGAGTGTAGTACTGCAGGCTACTTCTGCTGCCTGCCGGCTGCCTGTAATTTGGCAGTACAAATCTCACAGGGCTCAGCCTTCCATCCTTCTGAGTGGGTAAAATGAGGACCCAAATTGTTGGGGGAAATATGCTGACTCTATAAACCACTTAGAGAGGGCTGTAAAGCACTGTACAGCAGTGTTAAGTCTAAATGCTATTGCTATTGCTATCTCATTGTATTTATTTACTACAGAGAATTTTAGATTGCAAAATATACTCCAAAATTGGGTTTGGTTTATTTGTGGATGGGCTTATCTGCGAGTATATGTGATAATTTTTTAAGTGCCAATAAGCCCATTCGCAGATAAGATATCCTCTAATTCTTAACCAAAATGTCATGAAAATTATGCTACTCACAGATAATCCAAGTATGAAAATTGAAGCAAGTGAAAATGTCAAGGGTCAGCTTATCCATTCGTATATATGATATACTGGTAATCCTTGACTTATGACCACAATTAAGCCCAATATTTCTATTGCTGTGAGATAGTTGTTAAGTCAAATTTTCCATGTTTTATTACCTTTTTGCCACCGTTGTTAATGGTGAAGTTGTTAAATTAGTAATATGGCTGCTGAGTCTGGCTTCCTTATTGACTTTGCTTATTAGAAAGTCTCAAAAAGTGATCATATGACTCTGGGACACCGCAACCCTTATAAATATGAGTCAGTTGCAAGCTTCCAAATTTTGATCATGTGATCATGGGGATGCTGCAATTGTTATAAATGTCAAAAAAACTTCATGTCATTTTCTTGGGGCCATTGTGACTCCCAATGATTATTAAATGAACTGTTCTAAGTTGAGCACTACCTGTATACTATTACATCTGCCTTCCTTCAACCCAAGTTTCCAGAGAGGTTTACATCCAAGCACATACAGGAGGTCCTTGCTTATCCCGTTTCATTCAATATCATAATGGCCTTGTATGATCTCTGCAATGAATGAAAACCTAAACAACTATAACACACAATCATAATAAAACGAAAAGCCAAAAGACTGAACAAGGAATGCTATTTTCAAAGTTTGTACTGGTGACACAATTGGGGGAAAATGCCTGCCATTTCCAGAAAAAGGGATGACATTGATCCCTTCTCTTCTTTTCAGGGATCTTTTGATGCCCTAGAGCTGTATTGGAACTCATGTTGAAAATCAACTTTGTGCTCATCAGTTTTCTACACTTAGAAGCATATCAACCTTTTTTTTACTACGGGTTCCATGGGCATGGCTTTGTAGGCATGGCATGGTTTTGAGGGCATGGCAGGGGAAGTATACTATAAAATCCATTCCCTCCCCACTCCAGGGGAAGGTTACTGCAAAATCCCCATTTCCTCCCGATCAGTTGGGACTCAGGTAGAAGAATAGATGGGGATGGGGCCAGTCAGAGGTCCTATTTACTGGTTCTCCAGAACTGGTCAGAACCTGTTGAATACCACCTCTGAAGCATATTGAACACTAGAGAGGACCTGAGGGACTCCACACTTTTCTTTTCTTGTCTTCATATCTTCATTTGCATGTCTGTACATAACCTGCCTCTTTGTTGATAATGATTTATTTTAGGGATTTCACCACTTTCTTCTTCTCTAAATTCATTTTTCTGGTGAGACTGGTCTATCAGGGCAACCTGGTCTATTCAAATATGGGACAGAGCATCCTGCTTCCACTTTCACCTTTCAGCCCGTCGCTTCTGCAACAAACTATTTTTGTGTTAAATTTGTCAGCAAATTTAAATTTAACACTACATTCTTCCTCTTCCTCTTCCAATTCTAGCCTACATTGCTCAGGTATGCTTGGCTCATTCTCTCTCTGTGGTGAAAAAATGCTACAGATACCAGCTCTTACCTGTGGAGGAGACTTAATTAACAGGCATTCATATCATTATGCTAATTCCTATATAAAGCTTATGTTTATTCACTTTCATGCAAACACCTGCCCAATAATGCTTTTTCACAATAATTAAACTCCTTACTTTAAATGTTCCTCTTGTCAGCCTTCTTTCTGCTGGGTAGAACTAAATGGTTATCTGAAATTCCAACTCCTTGAATTCCCTGACAAAGAGTTGACCAGAGAGATGACAGTGCTATCTTAGGACATATGTGAGAGTAGTCCTCTGTTGATCACCTGACAGGAGGGCTGTAACTATGAGCATTTTGATACATCACTTGACCCATGGATTGCATCTGAGGACAGAGAAAAGCTGTTTCAAGGCAGGAAAATGCTGCTTGAAAAAGTGGCAACTTATGTGCTTCAAGTCACAGATGGTGTTCTCATTGGAGGTCATTCTACTGTTGCACTGCTTTGGGATAATATTGTAGCAGCATGCTGGCCTGGTTAGATAAAATCTCCTGAATGCAAAACCACCAACCTGGTCACTCACAGAAAAGTTGATATCACAGTTGTAAGTATAATACCTAAGAAAACATGAGTAAAATATTTTATTTTTTGATGTGGAGGAAAAAGATGTGTGATGAGATATGTGGGTCAAGATGAACTTAGTTACTGGCTGGAATCTGAACAGTTCTTGTCTGATTTATATATGTGCACAACTATTGGCTTGTAAAGACTTATAGTGTTGTTATATAATCTTGACATTATAAGTAACCAAAAGAACCTCTCTCACTTGTGTGTGAATATATTAAACACATATAGCAACCTTTTCAGTATATTGATCCTTTTTTTCAGAAGTTGTTACATTTTGTGCAGAAAAAAGCACAACACCAAAAAAATATTTCTAATTAAAATATCATATTTTTGGAGTATGACACATTCCCCGCAAAAGAGGTTGAAAAATTTGGGTGCATGTTGTATACTGAATGCAGCCCATCCACCCCTCAGCTCCCACCCTTTGGCCTCTGCTTCTCAGCAATTTGCCTCCTTGCAGCAAACAGCCTGTTTCAGTTTTCAGTTTTAGCAACATCCGATTAGCACAAGCAGCTGAGTGGCAGTTGGATTGGCCTCCTGACGATCAGCTTTTAGGCTGCAAGGATTGCCATAGTCTATTGCTGCCATCCGTGGGGCCATTTTCGGTCTCTGCATCCCATTTTTTTGCCTCTGTGCACCCCATTTTTGCCCATTCTGTCCGGTCACCCCCGCCCGAATGGGCAGAAAATGGGGCACATGGGAGGCCGAAAATAGGGCATGCAGAGGCGGCCAATAGGTTATGGCAATCTCTGAAGCATGAAACAGATGATCGTTGGGAGCCAATCCAACCTGACAATCAACTGCGTTTTGTTAATCAGGCTGTGCTGAAACTGAAATGAAATGGACTGTTTCTTGCAGCTGTTTGCTGCAAGGAAGCAAAATTGCTGGGAGGCAGAGGCAGATTTTTTTTCTTGTGCTAATCAGGCTGGCTGATACTGAGCAAGCTGTTTGCTATTTGCTGCAAGGAGGCTAATTGCTGGGAGGCAGAGGCAGATTTTTTCTCCCTTTGCTTTCCTCCCCAAAAGCTAGGTTTGTCTTATACTTCAGAGCGTCTTATACTCTGAAAAATACAGTATGTGGAGAATTCTGGCTCATAACAGGTCTGAGTATGCAACAATGTGGGACTACCTCATTCCAACTGTCTGTTCTCATCCCATCAGTTAAGGCAAAGTGGACATGTTACAGGTCCTATCAGTAAAGCAATGGTGCTAGGTGGGTATTCAAAAATTTGCCGTCTCCAGCTGTGCCCGTTCTTGTGGAACAGCAACTCCTTGAGATGCTATCTCTGTTATGATATTTTTTTAATGTTAATGGATTGCAATTCTTGCGTTCATCTGTTTGGTGTCCAGAGTGCCTTTGTAGATGGGCAGCAATAAAAATATGTTAACTAAGTAAATCATATTTAAAGTAAGTATCCTGGGAAAACAAGAAGGCAAGAAAGAATACTTTTATCTGGAAAAAAGTGATTGATATTTGGATGATGTAGGGAGAAAAGGATTAATTTTCCCTTTCCTACTTAACTGCAGTATTTAAACATTTGTATGCCTTTGAAAACCAACTGAAATGTGTTTTGTTTTTTTTTTTGGCTTAAATTCTGATTTTTGTTTCATTTGAAATAAAACCAAGCCAGAATTATGACTTGTAGGTTAATCTTTTTTTTGATATTCGTCTTAGGGTTTTTCTGTATTCCAGTCATTTTGGAATGTATTAACTTGTAGCTGCTGCGCAAACTCTTTTATGAAGAATGAAAGCAAGCACATCTCAAACCCTAGAATTGAATATAGTGCCAGATTTGTTTAGTGGTTTGATTCCGCGCAAAAATAGCAGGCGAGAGGCGCAAGTGATTTTAGCACTTTTTATTCTCAAGTCTAAGTAATACGCTCTGCCGGCTGAGCTGCTGGAGCTTGCCCTTTCAGGAGCTCTGGCAGACCAGCCAGCCAATGACAGCAGTTTAAACTTCCGTGGTTTAGCGAACCAATCCCTGGGGACATGCAAATTTGAGCTACGTACATCCTTACGCAACACCCCTCCCCTCCTAGAATTAACAGTGTCAATTCCCTGCTTATGTATGTGACTTAGTCCTTCAGATAGGAAGAGTGCATTGGATTTCTACTGGACCTGCGCAGCTCACTTGTTCCTGGGATCTTGGCTGATGCGGTCGAGCCTACTGTCTGTCCAGCTTCCTGGGATGGATTTGATTTGATTTGATTACATTTATATGCCGCCCTTTTCCCCACAGGGGACACAGGGCGGCTCACAATTCAAATCAGGGAAGGGGGTACAGACAGGAAATAAAAAGAAAACATAACAATACATAATTTAAAACACACAACAGTCATACCATTCGAGGTGGGGGGCAACAGCTCTTTAGCCCCAGGCCTGTTGGAACAGCCAGGTTTTAAGAGCTTTGCGGAAGGCCTGGAGGGTGGTGAGGGTTCGAATCTCCACGGGGAGCTTGTTCCAGAGGGTCGGAGCAGCCACAGAGAAGGCTCTCCTCCGGGTAGTCGCCAGTTGGCATTGGCCGGCGGATGGAATTCGAGGAGGCCTAATCTGTGGGATCTAATCGGTCTATTGGGGGTAATTGGCAGCAGGCGGTCTCTCAAGTGGAATCTCCTGGAACTCCTCGGTTTGCGAGTCGAGTTCTGGCCTGGTTCCCTCGATCCCCATGGACACCTTCAACCCCAGATAAGTGACCGTGCACTATTCTCGGGTTGGAACATGGTTCACTTTGGTGTCCGTTTGGTCGGGCCGGTTGCCGCTCATCTGTTTCTTGGCTGGTGGTTTGTATGCTCCTCAGGATGGATACCCCAGGTGCTTGCGGTTTTGCTCCGAATCTGCGGGTGCGGCCTAGTTGCCTTGGTTCCTTAACTCGGAGTCCTCCAGGCAGTGTCTGAGCTGGTCGATGTGTCTTCTTCAGATTCTCCTATCCTCCAGCTCCACTCAGTATGATTTTGGCCCTGTGATGGCCACGACCCGACCTCCTAGCCAGGTCGGGTACCCAGCATAATTGTGTGCGAACACCCGGTTGTTGATGTTGAAGGCTCTGGTCGGCCAGGCTGAGTCTAGGGGGGGGGAGTCTCTGGGAGGTAATCTGGCTGGCACCTGTCAAGCCAGGACCTCAGCCTCCTTCCCATTAACAGCTTGGCAGGGCTTTTGTTGGTGGATGCGCTGGGCATAATATGTTGGGCGAGGAGGAACTGGTCTATCTTCTACTGCCAATTGCCGGGATCCCTGTGGGTGAGGGTCTCCTTGGTCAATCTCACCATCAGCTTGGCCTGTCCTTTGCTCGCCAGGTTGAATGGTGAGATGTGTACATGCCTGATTCCCTGTTCTGCGAGGAATGCCTCCATGGTTTTGGTGGTCAGCTGGGGCCCATTATCAGAGACCAGGATGTCTGGCAGGTCTTGGGTGGTGAAGAGTCACCAGAGGGCTTGGATGGTGGCCTCTGCAGTGATGATAGGCATGATGAAGGTTTCTAGCCACTTGGAATAGGAATCCACGACTATCAGGAACATCTGCCCCTCCACTGGTCACGCAAAGTCGATGTGTATCTGTGACCATGGACTCTTGGCTGATTCCCACTCCTGGGTTGGTGCCTGTGGCAGGGCTGGTCATGTTTCCTGGCAGGGTCTCAGTGGTGGATTTCAATTTTTTTTAGAACCTCTTCTGTAGGTGTGGCCTGCTTTGTGGGAGTGGCTTGCTGGCCACGTGACCAGGTGGAAGTGGCTTGCCAGCCATGTGTCCAAGTGGGAGTGATTTACTGACCATGTGATTGGGTGGGAGTGGCCAACTTGTAAAATGTGGTGAAACTCACTTGCTTAGCAACCAAAATGTTGGCTCAGGAACTCTGGCATTGAAGTGTGCAAGTCATAAAGCTGTCAAGTTACAAGATCCTTGCACCCCAACCCTTTAGAAAAAAACTCAGGAATGTTTAAACTTGACAGCTTTAAGACTTGTGGACTTCAACTCCCAGAATTCCTCCTCTCACTCTTCATCTTGATGATTTGTGGACGGGGGCGGGGCGGGAGCATGAACCGGTTCTAAATGGCTCTGTAGATTTGTGGAACCTCTTCTATAGAACTGGCAGGAACCCATCCCTGCAGGGTCTGCAGGAGACCATCCATTTGGTAATGTCCTTGTCCATATTGGGCCACCAGATGTAGCTCCGGGCTAGTGTCTTCATGTGCACTATCCCTGGATGCCCTATGTGTAGGGCGTCAAATGCTCACCTCCGAAGACTTTGGGGCACGATGACCCTTTTCCCCCATAGCAAGCAGCCCTTAATGGATGACAGCTCAGATTGCTTACTCTGGTAGTTCTGGAACTCTTCTCCCAGCTTCTCCAGTGGTCATCCCCTCAACACCATTCAAAATTTTGTGTAGTGTTTTGTCCTTTTGGGTGTGTTCGGCAATGTTTCTGGCTGTGACCAGGCTGGCTGGGTCCATATCAATCAGTAGCACTCAATTGGTATGGGCAGGGTCTTCCACCAACTCTGGCAGCGGGCAGTGGCTGAGGACATTGGCATGGCTGATGTCTTTCCCTGGTCAGTGGACCAGCTTGTAGTAGTAGGCCATTAGGAAGATGGCCCATCTGGTCATTCTAGGGGATATGTATGGAGGGGTTTGTTGGTCACTGGCAAGGAGTCCCAGCAGGGGCTTATGGTTGGTGACAAGCTCAAACCTTCTTCCGTATACGTACTCATGGAAACACTTTATTCCTGCCACCGCAGCCAAGGCTTCCTTGTCAATCTGGCTGTAGTTCTGCTCGTCTGATGACATGGTTTTGGAGTAGTAGGCTATCAGGACTTCTGATCCATCTGGCAGACAGTGGCTGAGGATGGCTCTGACACCAAAGTGAGAGGCGGCACAGGTAATCAGGACCGGCAAGGTGTGGGTGAACTGTATGAGGATGCTGTCGGAGAAAAGGTGGTCTTTTACTGCTGCAAAAGCTTGATCTTCTTTCTGCCCTCAGGTCCATGGCACTGTCTTCCCTAGAAGCTTGTGGAGCGGCTCAGCAATGGTTGCCTTCTGATGTAAAAAAATACTGTAAAAGTTCAGCAGTCCTAGGAAGGCTTGTAACTCTGTCTTATTAGTCAGGGTGGGAGTGTTCTTTATTGCTTTCACCTTGCTGTTGGTGGGGTGGATGCCCGACCCATCTATGAGGTAGATCAGAATTTCTATCTGCCTCACACCGATCTTGCATTTGTCTGGGTTCATTTGAGTCCCCTTTCCTGGAACCTCCTCAATGTCTCGCACATGTGTCCCATCAATTGCTCTATTGAGTCCCCTGAGATGAATACATCATTGAAGTATGGCACCACCTCAAAATGCCTTGCAAGAGCCCTCCATCATGCATTGAAAAGTCCTGGGGACACGCTGACCGCAAACTGCAGCTGGTACATTGAATGCTCCCCATGACTCACTATTGTCAGTGCTTCTATGGTGCTTCATCCACTGGCAACTGTTGGTATGCTTGGGCAAGATCCAGTTACGGAAACCGCCCTGCTCCCTAGGGAATGCAACAGATGTTGCACAACTGGCACTGGTATGCACTCTGTTGGAGGGCTTTATTCAGTGTGCACTTGTAATCTGCGCAGAGACGGATGGAAACCATCTGTCCTTGATGGGCGTGACTATGGGAGTCTTCCACGTGGCGTGGTGGATTAGCACTAGGATTCCTTGGGACAATTAGCTTGCCCAGTTTGCTCCTCCAACTTGGGCCATAGAGCAAAGGACCCTTCGGGTTTTAGCCTGATGGGGTTACATGGGGTCTAGGTTAAATGAGATGGTTTCCCTGTATATTTACCTAGCCCCCCATCGAAGACGTCTGTGAATTCTACCGCAGCCAGGTCCAGGTTGTTGTTGGTGATCCGGTGCAGCCCTGTATGTCCAGTCCTAGGGACTTGAAACCATTCTATCCCCAGCAGAAATGGCCAGTTGCTTGTGAGACTGTGAGGGGTAGTTGGCCCTTGAGTTTGTGGAACACCACTCGACTTCCATTCTGCCCAGTACTTGGATCCGGTTCCTTGGTAGTCATTTAAATGGAGGTTTAGTGTTTGAGGTGCTTCCTGCTGGCTGTGGGGTTCAATTCTTTCATTGTTTGCCAGGACACAATAGTGAGGTATGATCCTTGTGTCTAGCCTTCATTTTGCTACGGTCCCCCTCGATGGTCACAGTGGTGTGGCACTTCTCTCCCTCATGGATCTGAGTGTTCTACAGTGGTGTGGTAATTTCTCTGTTGGCTTGGTATTGGTCCTCCTGGTGCCTGTTCTGCTTTTGGCTGGCTCTTGGTTGTTGGGTCTTCCTGGTGGTGCCATTGGGCTTGGGCTAGAATGGGGTGGGTTGGGTTTGCTCTGCAGGCCTCTGCAATGTGATCCTTTCTCTGGCACTGGTGGCAGATTGCCACTTGGAAACGGCAAGCTGCTCTTGTGTGAAACCCCATGCAGCCATGACAACGGGCTGCCTACCTTCCACATCACTGGAGTTCGGGTATTGGTCCCAGGTAAATGCGGTGGATGGCATCCGTGTTGTCCCACTCTCATCATATTCTGGGACTTCCATGGACCAGTCAAGCTCTCTTTATGTGTGGTGCACTCAGCTGGTCTTCTGATGTCTGCCGCCGAGTTGTCTGATGATTCCACAGCCCTTGGTTCTTTGATCACGGTTCTTAAATGAGACCCCTCTCCTGATCAATAGTTTTCTTCTGCAGGGAGAGGTCTCTCATTCCCAGGATGATTCGATCTTTCATCATCTCTTCTGGGTTTAGAATTTGCACTTGATGGCGATTTCCCTGAGGCTGGCAACAAACTTGTTCACTGTCTCCCCCCTTCCGCTGGTGCAGGTAGAATCATTTCCCTTTCCATAGGAGCAGTGGATGGAGCATAGTAGTCTCCTACGGCATGTTTCAGGGCTGTCCAATGGAACAGATTCCACATTGGCTGGGGCAATCAGCATCTGTGCCATCTTGTAAGTCTTGGTGTCGCAGTACATGAGGACCAATGCTCGCTTCCTGTTGTCCGGCAGGTCTTGGTGATTGTTTGCCTCAGGAACATCCTGAATCACCCCATGTATGTGTGCCAGTCCTCGGTGTGTGGGTCGAAGATCGCTGGTGATGGGGATGTCTGTGATGCCATCTTGTAGCTGGTCGTCTCAGGGTTCCCTTGCTGTCAGATGGCCTTGGGTGCCACAAGGTGGGTTCTCAGGTCCCTTGTCCTTCGTCGCCAGTGTTTGATTCGCACCAAAAATAGCAGGCAAGAGGCGCAAGTGATTTTCAGCACTTTTTATTCTCAAGTCTAAGTAATACGCTCTGCCAGCTGGGCTGCCAGAGCTCGCCCTTTAAGTAGTTTCTGAAGACCAGCCAGCCAATGATAGCAGTTTAAACTTCGCATGGTTTGGCAAACCAATCCACGGGGACATGAAATTCGAGGTACGTCCGTCCATATGCAACAGTTAGGAACCTTTATTTTCATAAATAAAGGAATGGCTTTTTGAAAATGCAACAAAATCTTATTTCTGATAAGTCACATTTATAGAAGCCATGCAGAAGAATGTATTGCTGCCTTTTTTATTTTGAACTCTTTTTCAGATGGATGACATTTCAACACCAAAAGAGCTACGTAGTAATGCCATCATGGAGAATCAAATATTACCACTATTTTTCTTCTTGCAGATAATCTTTTTAGAGCAAAATTTAGATTAGACTAGATTAGGTCTGTCTGCCTATCTGTCTACCCACCCACCAACCCATCCATCCATCCGTCCAACCGCCATCTATCTATCTATCTATCTATCTATCTATCTATCTATCTATCTATCTATCTACCTACCTACCTACCTACTGATCTATCTACCTACCTACCTATCTATCTATCTATCTATCTATCTATCTATCTATCTATCTATCTATCTATCTATCTATCTATCTATCATCTATCTATCTATCTATCTATCTATCTATCTATCCATCCATCCATCCATCCATCCATCCATCCATCCATCCATCCATCCATCCATCCATTGTTGTGCCACCTTTATTTTGCACATTGCACCATTCATTACTTGTAACTAATTTTAATTTACTGGATTTATCAAATAAATAAGTCATAAAAAGCAGATCTTTGATTTGCTTCAAAATGACTGACACATCTAGTCTAGATCATTATTTATTAAACCTTTTCCCCCTTTGTCTGCATTTCTGTCTTAATGGAGATGACTGCATTAATTCCATTCCAATATTTATTTCAGAATTTTCCAATATCCATTTGCATTCATGCTTTCTACTGATGGACAGCAGGCAAAAATAATATTAGCTTTCCTCAAAAGAAATCTAAATGTCAATCTTTTCTTTTCAAAGTTTTCTGAAAATTTAAATGCCACAATACCACATGCCATGTCACTCTGTTAGATTATTATGTATTTTTAGCTTTCATGTTCTTCTATGCTGAGAATGGTTAATTTAAAAACAAAAAAAAAAGAAAAATACCAATTGGAAAATGGGAAATCAGTGTTAAGATATGTTTGTCTACACATTTACAAGTTTCAGAATTACATTAGGGAATTCTGCAACAGTAGCAAGGAATCTTGGACTGCATTAAAGAAAAACAGATTTATAATGATGTGTATGAATAGTCAAAATACATTGTCACACCATTAGCTACTCCATTGCCAATGCTTTGCAATGTATTATTATTTTTAAGTTGTAAATATGAAGACCTCGGATAACACTCATCACTCATTTTGCATTTGGAGCAAAGTAGTTAGAGAATTAGGTCATGCATACAATACAAGTTTTTGCCTTCTTCAAAAATTGCTGCTTTTTCACTCTTTCCAACATCACTTGCAGCTTCCATCATGAGACTTAATGGAAGAAGAAAAAATGGAAGAGACAAAGAAAATGAAATATCAGTTTTACTTTTAGTGTCGCTGTCTGATGTTCAGAAGCAGTGTTACTGTCAGGCCTGCATTCGTTTCCTTTTAGGATCTTTGTCCTGCCACACTCTATCTTATTTTACTATGCTGTTTCATCAGTGGGGAATTGGGAGGGGGAAATAGTAAGGAGTATAATGTGTTGTTGTCAAAATAAAAAATTCCTTTCTAGAAAGCCAAGGTCATTCTTTGTCTCTGCATTTCTGAGTCTGACTGGAACTGGATGGGTGGAACTGCCAGCGTGGCAGTGGAAGATTGGACCATGTGATGGGTGTGGGTGTGGGGCAAGATCATGAACTTTCAACTGGGTGAGAATCCTGGAACTTTCAGATTTGGGTTCCACAGATGTGCCAACATGTCTCTCTTGATAAATTGAAACTTTGAGGATTACTTTGCCTTGGACTCTGATTTAATTTTGGATGATATTTGGAACGCTGACAATTACTTTGTTCCCTATTATTCCTAAGCTTCTTGGTCACAGATCAGAAACTTACACACACACACACACACACACACACCACACACACACACAAACACAAACAAACAAACAAACACAGAATATATAGTAATTTTAAAAAGGAAATAAACTAAACTCTGAAATAAACAAGACACAAAAATGTATCACCTGTTTCTCAAGAAAACAACAACACACAGTGAACATCATGGATCTTAATTGGAAACTGGTCAGAGTTTGTTATAAGATGGGTGGCTGTATGTTGTTGTTTAACCATATCCAACTATGGTGACTTTGTAGCAAGTAGTCTCCATATTCTAAATAATAAATAATACGAAAAGTTCTTTTCTGAAGTAATGGAAGAATTAAAAAGGCTAATTGCAAGCCTATCTAAGAGATAGATACATAGATAGATAGATAGACAGACAGACAGACAGACAGACAGACAGACAGACAGACAGACAGACAGACAGACAGACAGACAGACAAATAGAATAATGGATAGATGGATGGATGGATGGATGGAGGCTGGATGGATGGATGGATGGATGGATGGATAGATAGATAGATAGATAGATAGATAGATAGATAGATAGATAGATAGATAGATAGATAGATGATAGAGATGATACAGATTAGATATAATTATTTTTTTTCCATTCACCTTCTGACCTAGAATAAGAATAAGAATAGTGGTAAGAAGGAGGTAACATAAGTTATTTTATTTTAAAATTGTATGTAGACAACAGATAATTATGATTCAACATACTGGATCTGTATGAACAAGCATTTGGATCATTGGGATAATGAACTCTGCTGTTGATGTGTGCGTTCTCTTCTTTGTGTGTGTGAGAGAGGGGGGAGCAGGCAATTGAGTTTATATATTGCATGTATATATGTGTATATTTAATCATTATGTGTCATCGAGAGTCACTAGATGCATGGCTTTTAAATTGAGTAAAGAAATAAATAACTGAGAAAGAACAAATGGATGAGATTTTTCATTCTGTATGAGCAGATAATGCCTAGGAAATTTATTGGGCAATATCTGTGTACTTGCTGTTGATCTCCATCTTAAAAGACAAGGGGCACACCTCCTTTCTAATATCTTTTCCAACTATTGTGATAATATTCCTCTCATCCTTTCCATCTGTAAAGTCGAATACAGGCAGAGTGTGAATATTTGCTGGACTTCTGGCTCAGTTTATTTTTTATATAAATCACTGTCAGATTTCTAGAGTGATTGGTATATTGGGTCAGTAGGAGAGTTATGTTAATCTATGTTGGTAAATAAAAAAAATTAGGAGGAATTTAGTAGCAACTCTTTCAATTCATTTTATTAGAGGGATAATAGCAATACCAATATGTTTAGACTTATATACTGATCCATAGTGTTTTACAACACAATCTAATGGTTTACAATGCCAGCATATTGCCCCTACAACAATGTGGGTCCTCATTTTACCCACCTTGGAAGGATGGAAGGCTGAGTTAACCTCAAGACCTGTCAGGTTCAAATTCCAGGCTGTGGGCAGAATTAGCCTACAATAATTCTGAATTCTAACCATTGCACCAGTAGGGCTCAGTATAAGCTTTCATAACCTTATGATTATGGGCAGCATTATATATGATGTTTATGTTAGCCTGGTAAGTAGATTAGCTATCAGTAGCTGAAATAGTTGGCACCCAATGTTTTGTGACACAATTTATGGCTCAATAAGATATAGAACAAGACGATTTTATGATTTTGTAGGCCAATTGCTCAAATATTTCGAGGTGGTAGTGATTTCAAGATTTGATAATTTCTATGGACAGAGCAGGCAAAACATAAAATCAAATCATTTAGTTTATGGTTAGGCTACCTATGGCACTTCAGTTCAATTCAATTCAAACCTTATTGTCAGTGCACAACATGTGTACAATGAGATTGGCCGAGCCTCCCTTAGTGCACTCCCCAACACCAACATAAATACATATCACAGTGAAAGAAAGAAATCCCTAACCCAATAAATCATACCAACAACACACTATACTATATGTGTGTAACATTACATTATAATATATTGCACTAATATGAATATGTTGCACTGGCCCTGCAAGTGTATTGTACTACATATTTATGATGTTATGTTGCATTCAGGAGTCTGACAGCCCATGGAAAAAGCTGTTCTTTAGCCTGTTCGTACGATTGGCTATGCTTCTATAATCTCCTACCTGATTGGAGGAGAATAAGAAGTGCTGACAAGGGTGTGAGTCGTCCCTGAGGATTTTCCTCACTTCAGATATTGAAAAATATAATATGTAGTATCCCTCGCCATTATTCATGTTTCCTCTGAAATTTGACTATATATGAAGAGTCAAAGGTGGATTATTCTTGGCTTGAATGTTGGTTTAACAGCAAGGACAAACATGCCTAAGGAATGAAGAAAACCTATTAGCTGGTGATATAGCGAGTTGCATTTATCCAGTTACTGTTTTGCTGGAGATTCTTATTTGTTGGAGTAATTCTCTGTCACTCCCTGGGCTTCACACATTGCTTCAGTATGGGGGCAATTAATGGCCGTATTCCAGCAGAGAGACAGAGAGAAAAAAAACATTTATTCATATGAGATATATTTCTATCTTGTATAAAGAATCTGTTTATTCAATCCATCTGGTATACTTAAGGAGCTAAAATGTTTGAAACAGCTTGAGAGCTTAACAATAAAATTTGTTCTGGCAACAGAAACACAAAATCTCTTCTTTTAAAAAGAAAAACAAAACAAAATCCTTTTTAAGGTTATCTATTTCGGTTTCAATCATGATTTATTGCAATTCAGGCCCTTTGGATATGTTTTATCTGGAACTTTACAATCTACAAATATAGAGGCAGGAGGAGGGGTGTCTTTCATTGATATCAACATATCTTTTAAAGGCTATTTGTTTGTATCCTGATATATATTTGCAATGGAAATATGCTTTTCATGTAACAACTATGATTCTTAAGATATAATATATAGAAAATAATCACAATTTCAGATGATAAAAATCTGAGAGAAAGCCAAAAGAAATAACTTTCTTTTTCCTGGTAATTTCCTACCACATTGATTAAAATTTTGTTCATTATTAACATAATGCCTGTTAAAAACATGTGTTATGTTTTCACACTGTTGTAACTAGTTGAACTTATTATTATGTTATGCTAGTTCTTACTGGCCTTCCAGCATTTGAATAGATTAATGTGAAAAAAATATTATAATAGCATCTAACTTTGGGGATGTAGTGGCTCGTGGCTAAGAAGCTGAACTTGTTCAGAAAGGTTGGCAGTTCGAATCCCTAGTGCCACGTAACAGAGTGAGCTCCAGTTATTTTTCCCAGCTTCTGTCAACCTAGCAGTTCGAAAGCATGTAAAAATGCAAGTAGAAAAATAGGGACCACCTTTGGTGGAAGGTAACAGCATTCTGTGCACCTTCGGCATTTAGTCATGCCGATCACATGACCATGGAGACATCTTCGGACAGCACTGGCTCTTGGCTTTGAAACAGAGATGAGCACCACCCCCTAGAGTCGGGAACGACTAGCACATATGTGTGAGAGGGATCTTTAACTTTACCTACTAATTTTGGAGGATGGCTTCTAAATGGATTTGGAACGTTTAAGTATTATGTCAATCAACAGTTGGTAAAGAGTAGAAGTCCCCACTGGGTAAACTGGCTTAGATTCCATGGTAGAGCATGACATACAGTATTTACGGTCAACTTCCAAATAATGGTTTCCAGATTTTTTCAGGAGCCAATCTTTTTATAATTGTAAAGTCAACTGGTTGGCAACTTCCAGAAATCAAAAGTAGTGCTTTTCAAAGCATGAACATAGATTAATAGAGTTGGAAGGGACTTTGGAAATGAGACAGGAGATCTTGTACCATTTCAGACAAATGACTGTCTAATCTCTTCTTAAATGCTTCCAGTGATGGAGCACCTACAACTTCTGGAGGCAAGCTGTTCTAATGATTAATTGTTCTCACTGTCAGGAATTTCTCCTTAGTTCTAGATTGGATCTCTCTTTAATAATCTTCCACCCATTATTTCTTGTCCTGCCCATAGGTGCTTTGAAGAATAAGTCAACTCCTTCTTTTCTGTAAAAGCCCCTATCATGTCCCCACTAGATTTTCTCTTCATTAGACTAAACATACCTAGGTCCCTCAACTTTTTCAAATTTCATAGAATTCTCTCTCTCTGTGTCTGTCTCTCTCTCTCTCTCTTTCTCTCTCTCTCTCTCCTTCCCTCCCTCCCTGTCCCCATCCCTCCCTATCTTTTTGTGGGAGGAATGAATGGGTTAGACTTGCAAGAATTCTAGTGCTTGAATTACTTGAATTACTATCAGTTAAAAACAAATATATAGCAATCATCTTCACTCTTTTGGGGGTAAAACGAGATTTGTCTTCTTAATTTCTTTGTTTCCTATTTTCTTCTAGTTGTTTGAATCTTTCATCAAAGTTCTTACCTGACAGCCTTTTAATCAGCCTAAAATGAAGATAGGCCCTTTCTCTCAGCATCAGTAATGTATTGCCAGGCAAACACTATCAATCAAATACACGCCAAATGTGTCAAGGACCCCATTTCTCATTAAAGTATCTGTCTGTGAAAGTAGCATGACAACATGTCTAGCTTTTTAAGTGAAGTGCAAGAAATCCATTCTGGGGATTAAAGGACCCTACAAGTGAAATATGATACATAATCATTACTGAAGCCTTGATAGAAAGTTTAGTTTAAACTTAAGTTACATAATTCAATGATTTAAATAGTAAAATATGTAGTGTAATACAGTGTTTCTCAACCTTGGCAACTTGAAGATGTCTGGACTTCAACTCCCAGAATTCTCCAGCCAGCATTCGCTGGCTGGGGAATTCTGGGAGTTGAAGTCCAGACATCTTCAAGTTGCCAAGGTTGAGAAACACTGGTGTAATATATAGTGTAAGTGTAGACTAGAACTGAAGACATCCAACTTCAAGTCCAGTCTTTTTACGAAAGTTAGCTAGGTAGCTTTGGGCTAGTTATTTTCTCTTAGCCCACATTTTCTCATTATACCCAGGAAGGGAATTTACACTACAGGTTCTTAGGAAACATGAAAAGTACAAACATCTATTGTGTTGATTTATTTCTGAGAACTTTTGAGAAATCCAAGGACTTAGAGGTAAAAGTACCACCTTGATATAAAAATGAGATGAGTTCTTGTACAAAGCTTGCAGAGAAGCTATTTGTCACTCAGAATGAATTTTTGTTGTTGAAATATCTTTCTTTTTAATAGGTAAAAGAATGTAAGTGTCAGGGTTCCAAGTAACACCCCCAATGAAAGAAGACTCTGAAGCTTGAAGTTCTTCAAAGTTCCATTTTATTAGAGATGTCATATTGGAACATCTGGGAAAACCCGAATCTGAAAGCTTCTAGGTTTTCCCCACCCAAATGAAAGTCCAAGCCCCTGTCCAGCACCCACATGTCCATCACATGGCCCAAAAAGGAACTGTCCCAACTGGAGATGCCTCCCAGTCATATCCCTCCAAGTATAGGGCAAGATGTCCTTGACTCTCTGAGAAAGGAATGTTATGATGACTCTATGTCTCCCATACTCCATATAATCCCCCTTCCTATTTTCCCACAGCATTGAATGTGGCAGGCCTGAAGGCTCCATGCAAAAGATGGCTTCCAGGCCTGACAGTAAGGGTGAATAAATCTGTCAACTCATCTGTTTAAAGCCTCAGATGAATTTCATATTGTTCATGGAAAAATGCAACATTTGATAAGCTCTTTCTTAAAATTTGAATGGAATAGAATTCTCATTCATTGTTAATATCATTACTGGGACTTAGGAATGGAAGGATAAGAGTTGGATAAGCAATCTGTCTTTCAACTCCAGTGGAACAAGACCCAGACTTTAAGATTGCTATTTAAGGATCCATTCTTCCAGGTGGAGGGGAAATTTGTAGCCCTAGGTGTTTATTTAATAATTTGAATTTTCCCAGTTTTCATGGAAGGAAGATATAACAACTTACCCCAACTCTGTTCCCTGCACTTTAAACCTCTGTATAGTGACAAGGAAAGTCTACCTTAAGGCTAATAGTCTTGGCCATTTAGTCCAGACACCCAGTCTTAAAGTGATAATGTATATATTTAATTTAATAAAAATAATTCTCATTAATAATTCTTTAGGAAGGAAGAAGAGGATGACCTGCAACAAGGTGGATGGGCTCAGTTGCAGAGGTAATATTTACTATTGAAAGATCTGAAGGACCAGATTGGAATCAGACTATCCTGAAGAAAATCTACTTATGTGTTTGCTAAGGATCAGCACCAACAAGATGGCATACAATCAGTCAGTCAGTGAGTCAATCAATTGATCAATCATTCATCCTTTCATTATCCTTACAGGGCACCACTTCTGATTCACAATCTCTAATTTTCCATATACATTTGAAGAATACTTGAAGACAGTTTGGGTCAAAGGAAGTGTCTTACTTCACTAATCTGAACTTTATCTTGAAAAATACCTGTTTCTGTCTGAGAACAACATAGTGTTCTTTCATTTTTCCATAATTTGGGACTACTCTCCTACTTTTAAGTTTGCTTCATCTATAACTGGGCCTTAAAGTTACTATCCAAAGAAATAACAATAGCTCAATACAAACAAGTCTGTGAAGTCACAAGAATGCTATATAGATGTCTTCTGTCCTTGCTTCTTCTATCGTTAATTTTTTCCTGTTCTCTGATAATGGCAGAACATTGAGTGTGATACACAATATTGAAGATTTAAAGGTCAGATTATCTGATTTTGATGAAAAGAAACTGGCAACAATAAAACAATAGGTAATTGTATAACAACAACAATGTGAAGCAGTAGTGAAATCTACATTTGTTTGCGACTGGTTCTGTGGGCGTGGCTTGTTGGGTGTAGCTTGTTGGGTGTGGCTTGGTGGGGTCATGTGACTGGGTGGACAAGGCTCTGTAGTCATGTAACTGGGGGATCAAAAGACAGAAACTCACTTTAACAATGTCCTGCTGGAGCAGGGTTGGACTAGATGACCCCATGTCCCTTCTAGTCCTGGATTATCCTCTGAAGCTGCGTCTAATGCCAGGTTTGTAGTCCTTTCTTCCTCTCCTTTTTCTCTCCATCCCTCCCTCTCATTCTTTCTTTTTCTTTCTTTCTCCCTTCTTTATCTCTCTCTCTCTCCCTCCCTCCCTCCCTCTCCCTTTCTTTCTTTCTTTCTTTCTTTCTTTCTTTCTCAGCAACCCCGATCCCGTTTTTTGCCTAGAAGACTTCAGGGAAGCCTGCTGGGAGCAAAAATGGACCCCCCACCCCAGCCTTTCTGGAGTATCTGTAGTAAATGCTTAAAATGCTTAAAAAGTTTTTCAAAAAAGTTCCAAAGATCAGCTATGTGATGTGTGATTGTCAGAACTTTTTTTTTAATTTTTTTTAGTATTTTTTACTACTGGTTCTGCAAACCAGTAGCATTTTTTACTACCAGTTCAGGCAAACTGACCCTAACCGGTAGCATTTCACCCCTGATGTAAAGGTACTATGGCAAAAGAAGGCAAAAGTAGTACCAATAGCAATAGGCACCTTGGATGCAATCACAAAACAACTGAAGCACCACTTGAACACCATTGGCATTGACAAAATCACCACCAGTCAATTGCAAAAGGCAGCTTTACTCAGAACAGCTTGCATCCTGCAATGATACTTTTAACACATCCACATCTGCTTATCCCAGGTCCTTGGGAAAGACCTGATAGGTGGATACAAATATCAAATCTAGCCTGAATATCTGACTGACTGTGTGACAAACCAAAATAATGAACATTGTAGTTCAAATTATAAATTATAAAGCATTCCCATCACAAACACCAGCAGCTTCAATTCATGAACAGATTATTGAACAGATTATTTTCCTCAACAAACAGCGCCTTGTTTTTGTTTTCACCAAAGTCCCCGAGGATGAAGCCTCAGCATCTATTTTTAATGCTGCTGCTCTTTTCTGAAACACAAAAAGCAGCGCCTAGAAGAAAAACCTCTCCTGCTTTGTTTCTACCAGATCCTTCAATCTGATGAAAAAGAGTGTATTTTTCCCTCCATTTTTCCCCAAGGAATACTGTGTTTCCCTGAAAATAAGACAGGGTCTTATTTTCTTTTGACCCCCTGAAATAAGCACTTGGCCTTATTTTTGGGGAGGTCTTATTATTTTTGAGGTGTAGAATATGACGAGCATGGTCACCTCATGGCTGCTGCTGTGTTGCAATATTTTCAGGGAGGGCTTATTTTGGGGGAGGGCTTATTTTAGCACATGCACTCAAAATCCTGATTGGGCTTATTATCCAGGGAGGTCTTATTTTGGGAAAAACAGGGTAGAGAATTTTGATAAAATTCACCTGGTGGCTATGTTTGTGCACATGAATCAATTCCACTTATATATCATGGGATAAGCAAGACATATCATGACTTTCCTTGTATAATTGTCTCTTAAGTCATCAGTCCCCAACCTTTCTGGCCTAGTGGCCTGGCAGGGGAGGAGAAGGGATAGTTCTGTGTGAGTGGTAGGAGGATGCCCGCATGCCTGCTATTCATGTAAAGGGAGCTTTGCATGCAAGGGCAAGTTGGCTGCCGCTCATATGAGGGGAGCTTTGCATGCGAAGGCAATATGGCTGCTGCTCAGATGTGAAGAGCTTTGCACATGGGGACAAGAGGGCCACCATCTTGAAAGTTCTGCATGTGTGCACTCACCTGCTGCCTATGTGGCTTGGTTCCAAACAGGCTGCAGCCAGGTACTCTGTCACAGCCTGGAGGTTGGGGATCTCTGACTTAAGTAGTCTACAGCCTACCTGGCCTTCCATTCTTCAATTAAGCCCAAAGGAAAGTTGGAAAGTGTGGGCAGCCAAGGAGACTTTAGCATAACGGAGAGATGTGTAAGAAAAAAAGGGGAGCACCCTTTCCTACATCCAATTCAAAACTATTCCCATTAAGAAACATAAAAACAATCTTCAGAATGAATTTGAAAAACAAAGATTCCTTTAACCTAGAGACTTTTGTATTAGTTACATTATAGATTTTGGCAAAACGTTAATAGAAAAGACAAAATTGTACTTGTTTTGAGTTCTTTTGTTTTTTTAAGAACAGAGTTTAAAAGAGAGAAGTCCACCCTGAACACTTCATTTCTGCATAGCTTGGTAGCTGGGACCGGGCGTTTTGTGTAGACAATGTTTCCATGTACACTAAATGTGTGTTAAGGGATTATGACCTTGCCACCTGGTTCCATCTGGCATTTTGCACATTTCCCCATTGAGTCTGTGCAGATTTAGCTAAACAGGAAATGTCAGAAATGAAGCCAATTATGGAAGTCATGCAATTCCCTCTCCAGAGCAGAACATCTGTTTCTAGAAATTAAGCAATAGGCAATTGAAAAGATAACAGGCTTCTTTCAGAAAAGAATTCTAAATCATAGGTGCTTCTATAGAAAACTCCCATTCTAGGAAACAGATAAAGTACTGTAATATCACGCTAGAGATTTTGAAAATGAAATCAGGTGAACTCTCAACTGAATGTTGGAATTGAGAAAAGGAAGATCCATTTCTTCTGAAAGACCATGTAACATTGTACCACAAAAGTAATACATGGGCAGTAATTTCCATAATTTCCATAATGATATTAGTCAAATATTGTGAATTACAGCATGTGTCTCAATATAGCATATTATTTGAATAATTTAACATATATTTTATATGCCTTGTATGAATGACTGTGTTATTTACTTTGAGTAGGAAGTAGCATCTGGATGTATGTTGACTGTTGCATCTCAAATCAGGTCAAATGGGGATCCATTAAATAATGGCTAAATAAATGATGCTCCATTAAATTCATTAAATGATAGAATGAATTATTTTAGCATTTGCCTATGAAGTCATGCATAATTTTCCAACTTATCCCTTGCATAGTTTTGTTTTTGAAGCTTTTATTTTTTTATTGTACTAGTATCATAGCAAACAGTAGTAATAATACTGGTAGTAGTAGTAGAACTAGAGCAGGGGTAGTCAACCTTTTTATACCTACTGCCCACTTTTGCATCTCTGCTAGTGGGAAAATTTTCTAACCGCCCACCGGTTCCACAGTAATGGTGATTTATAAAGTAGGGAAGTAACTTTACTTTATAAAATTTATAAAGCAGAGTTACAGCAAACCACTACCCACCCACCATGAAAGCTGGAACACCCACTAGTGGGCAGTAGGGACCAAGTTGACTACCACTGAACTAGAGTAATGAGCCTCACATTAGGCATGAAGCCAACTGGTATATTTAGACAGCCACTTTTTCTCAGCCCTAAGGAGGAGGCAATAATGAACTATTTCAGAAAATGTTTCCAAGAAAACTATATGGAATTGTCCAGATAATCACCAGAAATTAACATGGTTTGAAGGCACAATTATACATGCATACATACATACATACATACATACATACATACATACATACACACACACACACATATACATATACACACACACACACACATATATATATATGGAAAGAAATATAGAATAGTATTAAAAAGGACGCAAAAGACAGTCACTGAATACAAGAATTATATCCAAAATGTATATTTCTAGAAGGATGTTTTAATCAAAATTTTGCATTGATATAGATTTTCTAAACTAATCAGTTTTCTGGGTAAAAAAAAAAAGTCTAAATGAATTTGGAGCTCAATTGTATGGTTGCTGAGGTTTCATCCTTCCACTACCGGGTCCAAGAAAGAAGTAGTTATCTTTAAACAAAGCCAAAAAAGTGTGCATTCCGATTTGTCTCACAATATTTTATATAAAGAAAGAAAAGGGTTTTCATAATTTATACTAAGTATTTGAGATGGGGAAACTGAAGAGCATACTTGTAAGCTCTACATGTGTAAATGTAAGCATTAAGCATTATTCCATTCCAAATTGGCACGCTCCCTAGCTAGACATCTTAACGTAGGTATTTTTGGAATCTTTTGGAATTAAACTCTAAGCAGCATAATTTGTCAAGGGAAAATTGATCCTCTTATGACTAGACTGGAGGTATTTAAAAAATGAGAGCAAAATACTCTCAGTATGCTATCCAAGGAGAGAGGGGAAAAAAAACCTACAGCTGCATTCCATTGAATTCAGCTGTATTTGACTAATCTGTGTGCAAAATTGTAGCCCTTGTTGAACCCAGGAAATGGAAGGAGTGTTGTGGCGTTTCATGCTGCTGAATTAGCACGATTTAAAACACTGACCTCGTGCCTACATAAGCCACCCAGCAGACTGAATTATTATGAAGAAGTTTTATTAACTCAGTAGAATTAACTCCCCCATGTATGCTTGGAACTACAGCCTGAATCTGTGGCTCTTTAGAAAGTTATTAATTCAACTTTTAAAAAAAATGGTTTTAAAGTGGAAACAATGATACAAAATAAACAGAGGGGGAAATGCAACTGCTTCCAACTAAAGACTCTGTGATGATTGATCTCTGAACTCACACTGTTGGCTGTTTCTAACTTGAGCCAATTTACTTCTGACTCACTGTGCGTTTGAAACTGCCCCTTCTTTCTCCTCTTCCTTTTCTTCCTTCTCTTTCAGGAATTGTCTGGTGAAGGAATTATTCCTCCCACTGCCCTGGTAAGATTTAAAGCAACAAATTGCATTGTAGTTTTTCTCCTTGTTCACAGCAGTCAGAAACCATGAGTCATCTACACATTGCTTTGTGTAGTGTCATTAGTGACTGGAAACAATGTCTGCATGAAAAAGTTCTCTTAAAGTTGAACAGTTTTCTGTTCTTACTGTCCCTGCAACTCCATAAAGTTCTTTAAAGCCTAAAGGGCAAACTGTTTATTCATTTGTTGTAATATTGTGTATCTTCTTTTGTAGAAAATCTCCAAGTACTTTACAATAATATTGTAACAGTAACTACTAGGTTAGATTTACTAAACTGAATCAATATGTTTAGATTAGAATCTGCAAGCAGAACTCTCTTCATACAGAAATCTTTTCTGTTCTTTAAATAAACCCTAAGGCAAATAGTCAGCATATAAAAAGGAACCATTATTTTCTAATAATGGCACAAAGAGAACGAAGAACCTCATCTAATTCCTCAGGGGACGAGCAATAGAAATGATTCAGACAGGTATTAGTAGACAGTGCAGCGAACATATTAGGTACAGCATTGCCCAAAGTGACATCAAACTCAGCATGAATCCAAGTCATTTTATCTCTGAAGAACTGTGCAAACTGCTCATAATGGAACTAAGATAGCTTGAAGCCCTGAAAAATCTCTATTTGATGGTTCTCTGTGGATGTAATTATAGAGGAAATCCAATGCCTTTCTCTTCCGTGATTGCCATAGCATAGGCCTTATGAGAATGCCTCCAGCCTCAATCAGAGGTATCACTGCACTTACGTCATTGTTACTCAGTTCACCTGCCATCATGGTCCATCCCTAGAAACTGCCCTGTGTACCATATGTCCACCTGGTTGCTGATAGCAAGATTGTTCAGACTGACTAAAACATCCCTAGAATAGTTTGCAGTGCAACAGATTCTGTCATCTTCCAAGATTGGAATACCCAGTTTGGTCTTTACAGACTGAAACTTCTGCAGTTTATCACATTTCACAAAGTAGTGGTCATTGAATAGCAATGTTATAATTTCTGGAACAGCTACTATATATACAAACCACCCTGGATTAAAACCAAGAGTCTGAGGTATGATTTAACTCATGGGTGTCAAACTCGCAGCATCACGTTGCCATCACATGACATTTTGTGACATTTTCACCATTCACGGAGCTGGGGTGGGCGTGGCCTGCATGTAATGCTTCCGGCCTGCGGGCCGCCAGTTTTACACCCATGTTTTAACTGATAGGTAGATTCCAAAATGATCCTGGAGCAATGAAAATAGGAAATATTCAAATGCATCTTAATTGTAATTTGTGTAATTCATCACATCCCATTCCCCTCCCCAAATTATTTAAAATAATTTGCTCAATTATTTAAAAAATATTGAAAATATTTTTAAAATATTCCTTTTGTCAACTTTTTATAATTACTTTCACCTACCCATTTAGAAAAAATTAACATCTCCCATTTTTTTCAGCCTGCCTGTCAGATAAAAATTCATCTAAGCAACTCTATTATTCTCTGCTGACATTTTTTAAACACAAGAATAGGAATTATTATATGCCAACGATAAAATAATCCTTCCTTAAAAAGTGTTTACTAACAGTAAGAATAACATTGATATTGCAACATCAAGATATAAAGGAATGTACAAGGGCCATATATACAGCGAAACTCAACAAAATAGTTCAATTTAACGTAGCCTTTACATTTGAAAATGTATTACAGTTAGTCCTCACTTAGTGACCACAATTCGGATCAGGACACTCCATCACTAAACAATGCAGTTGATCACAACCAGCTTATAACATTACATCCATTCAGCTGTGAAGCAAATCATAGTAGTTCATAAAGCAAGACTTCCTGTAATTATAACATATAATTTTAGGGCCAGCTTCTCCATTGATTCTGCTTATTGGAAGATGGTTGGGAAGTGTACAAATGACAATCACAGGACTCAAGACACTGCAACACTTGGAAATAGCTACCAGTTGTGAAGTGCCTGAATATCAAACAGGAACTGTGGGGATGCTTCAATGAATATAAATGTAAGGAGTGGTCATAATATTATTTTTGATGCTGTTGTAACTTTGAGCAGTCACTAAACAAGACAGTCATTAATTGAGATCTACCTGTATATATCTTGAAAGCTGAATTTTTAAAAAAGCCAAGTATTCCCATGCAACCAGAACTTGAGTACTAACTCAAGCATAAGAAAATTGTATTAATAGCTTTTGCATTTATAAAATATCAACATTAGCCACAGCTAATATTAGTTTATGCATAGCTGTATGCAGAGTATTTTTAGCACCCAGATCTTTGCCTGACCTGCCTTTAAAATAAAGCATAGCACAATATACATGTGGTCAGACATAAATAATGTTCTGGAAAAGATTCTGGAAAAGATAATCAAGCAACGAATTAGCGAACACGAAGAAGTAAACAAAGTAATAGCCAAAAGCCAACATGGGTTTGTCAAAAATAGATCATGCCATTGCATTCTTCGACAAAGTGACAAAATTAGTGGACCAGAGGAATGCCGTAAATATTATTTACTTGGACTTCAGTAAGGCATTCGATAAGGTAGACCATAATCTACTACTAGATAAAGTAGAAAAATATGGGTTAGACAGCATCACCACCAGATGGATTCGTAACTAGCTAACCAACCACATTCAACAAGTAGTCCTCAATGGAACTGCATCTACATGGAGGGAGGTATGCAGTGGAGTATCTCAAGGCTCTCTTTTAGGTAGGTAGGTATATAGGTAGATAGAGGGAGGGAGGGGGGAGGGAGGGAGAGAGAGAGAGAGAGAGAAAGAAAGAAAGAAAGAAATACAGTAGGTAGGGAGAGAGAGAGAGAGTAGGTAGGTAGGTAGATGTTTCCAGGTGTATTTATCCATGTGCTGGAGAAGGAAATCGCTGACAACCTGTAGCACTTAAAACTTTGTTTCTGCTGGCACAGCACTTGACCAATGTAATTCTCATCAACTCATTAAACAGCTTTCCGAAAGGGGAAAAAAAGTTTTTGCACTCTGCAAACCTCCCCAAAACAGCCAATTTTTCATGAAAATGGGCCATTTTTGTCAAAAGAATTGCATGCATAGCCTTGTGGAGGCTTATAGTGCGCTGCTTGGGGCGGGGGGGGGGGAATGGCCTGTTTGTCAGTCATTTCTGCCCTCACCAGCTCCCAGGAGATCTCTGAAAGCCTCCATAAGGCTATGCATGGCCATTTTGGTGAAGGGGCGTGGCTTCAAGCAAAAAATGCTGTATTCAGTGTGTAAGACGCACCCAGATTTTCAGCCTCTTTTTAGAGGAAAAAGGTGCATCTTATACTCCAAAAAATACGGTATGTTAAAAAAGGCTCCTAGTGGTCATTTATTGAGAGGCTTAGCAGGTACCATATGTAGCTTCAAGCAGTCTTATAACTAGCCACACATGTTGCACTGCTGGTCTCTGCTTCTGTAGGATGGAGGGAAAAAATGGAAAGATGCCATCTAATCATAAGGCACAAGAATAAATCAATTTTCAAAAACTTGTTTAAACACTCCAATCAATCTGCTTGAAATGATGAATTTGGTTGTAACTGCAACCTAAATACACACACACACACACACACACCGGTAAGGCAAAATGTTGTCAACATAAAGCATTTCTAAATTTCTGACTCATTATGCACCTTCTGTCCAGACTTACTCTTTATAAACAGGCCCCACAAAAATTTGATTTCCTTTTTTGTCTGTGTGCAAATTATTTAGACATACATACATAACAGCTTATAAAAGCCACTCATTTCACAACAGTGACTCTGGGTGGTGCACTGAAAATTAAAAGCAACAAAACATGATATAGAATAAAAAACCTAAATAATAGAAACATCAGCAACATATGCTGAGCCCTAATATATTCAATATTAATTGCTATTGACTGAACATCAAATCCATTAATAAGATTGGCTCAGAGGTGGGATTCACTTACTTTCCCTACCAATTAACATATGTGAGTGCGCTCACGTGCGTGCTCGCATGTGTGCTCACATGTGCGCTTGCTTCACTCATACGTGCCTCATCGGCGCATGCACACTGCCTTCTGCACATGCACAGTGCTCGTGCATTATGTCGGGGCAGGTGGACAGAGCCTCCCACAGCTACCACTATCAGTTCATCCAAACCGGAGAGAACTGGCAGAGTACCACCTCTGGATTGGCTTAACTCCTATTCCCAGAGCCTGGAGGAATCATCAGATCTTTAATACCATATAGAAGGTCAAAAGAATGGATCATTCTGATGTCTGGGGGGGATACTGCTCATAGCACAGGTGTCAGCCTCTATATCGTTTTCTTGCTATCAACTGCCATAGTAACGGGGGGGGGGTAATTTGGGAGGGGAAGCAAGCTGGTGTGAAGAGGAAATTTTGTTTTCACCAACTTCAGCTCATGCTGAATGGATTTGTTTAGGCCTGGTCAAGGTCAACCATCTCTGCATACCAGATGGATTAAGCCACCTGAAGATGCACCCCACACGACACCCTAGGGGGCTGGAGATTGGACGTTCAGCTTGGGGTTGTTGTGGGGAAGGATTTCGGTAAACTTTTGATATGTACAATTTTGTGCCTTTAGCCTCAGATCTTGATTTGCTTTCATTGCTATCACTTCATATCCAGTAAAAGTACCTTTTCTCTAAACAAATGGAGTTCGGGGTTTCCTTTCTTGGATTTTGAAAGAGGCATGTCTGACAACAGGTGTTACACAGAGAAGGTCCAGATATTGCTCTCTTTTTTAACCTACAATGATTAATGTAACAATGATTAGTTAGCAGTTGATCTGGTGACTTTGACTAATAGTTGTTATCCTAACATTTAGCATGTAGGAGTTATCTCAGGACTCTGAAAAGCAGGCCATTCCTTCATGAAAGTACAGCATTAATCAATAACAGCTTGCCTATAACCACCAGCATTTCATTTCATTTCATTCAATATTTGAACACATCAGTTGGGAAGATGAGTATTATTAACAAAATGCAGGATTCTAGAGAAAAAAAACCTGCTGTGGATACCATTGGTGTGTCCCAAGAGATATGCTTTCTCTGTGATGATGCCCACCTTCTGGAACATTCTTTCCCCCAAAAGTAGATTAGCATCATTCTTTTGAATGTTCTAGAAAGCCCTCAAAAAGAGTCAGGTTATGAGCCATGGGGCTCTCAAGAACTGGAGACATGGTTTGATGGCTCTATTGCTGAACAGGCTATTTCTCTTTCCCTAGGATTTGTAACTCTGTTTTTATAAAATTTACTATTAATATGACTTGAACATTTTTAATATCTGTACTTTTTGTATGTGGTTTTATTCATTTTTTCTGTGCTCTGCCCGGGGTCACCTTTGGTGAAATGTAAAGCTACATAATTTTGATGAATGTATAAATAAATAAATAAATAAATAAATAAATAAATAAATAAATAAATAAATAAATAAATAAATAAATAAATAAATAAATAAATAAATAAATAAATAAATAAATAAATAAATAGGTAAATAGGTAAATAGGTAAATAGGTAAATAGGTATATAGGTAAATTGAAATGTACATTCCTTTAGCCATTTACAGCAATTGCAGACTCATATAATTATTTAAATAATGTTAAGTGCAGAGAAATTGGATTTGTTGTATGTATACAGCTCTGCTGTACTGAAGCTTGGTCAACTGAGCCACTCTACTACATTTTGTTTTTATATCACAAAGAATTGCAACATGGTTATTTTAAAAACTTTGTTTCATTCAGCAAGGATAATATGAATTGATGCTATGAATACATTTTCTGTGGCTAGATGACCTGGAATATGCAAATGCTTGATGAAGAGGAAATGGTTGGAGACAGGTATATGGTGCCAACCATCTGTTCAGGAGATAATATTTATGAGCAGGTCCAACCGTCTACCAATTGGTGATTGGCATGCTCAGCATTTTATTCCTCATTTACTGCTGGCATAAAAACTAACTCGGCTGCTCCATTGCTTTTCGTCATTTTTTAGCACAGATGACTTGAACACAAAATAATTGACTTCAATTATGAAGCTGCATCCTTCCCCTTCTATCGATCTGCTTCTGCTTTTCTCTGAAGCAGGGAGTGGGAAGACAAATTTTTACAACAACAAAAAAAAAGATAATAAACATCCAATAGCTGTAGAGTGGGGAAAACAACAATGGATAGGATGATTTGCCTATGTTATCAATGATTAATCTCTGCAGCCTGAGAAAGAACCATAAGAGTTTTGCTAGAAATCTCAGCATGCATGTATATCTTCTTTCCTGGAAAATTGTGATAGAAATTACTGAGTACCCCAAATAATCAAGTAATGTCAAAATGGAGTCATCAATGAATGTCCGAGGAGTTTCCCCATTCAAAATGGATTACCTTATTGAATAGTTTGGTTCCTTTCTTTTAAACATTTCTATGTTAGACACAAGTTTGCTTGTTCTGCCTGCATGATTCCTATCTTGTGATGCTTACTTACAGGGGGTAAATATTTCAGATGGCTTGAAATATTTTGTGTACAAATGGAGACCAGGCTTTGGGAAGGGTGAAGAGTGAACCATTTAGGGAAAGTTTAACAAGAGATTGTTTGGCCCTAATAAAGAGGCAATTGTAAAAAAGAAATTCAAAAGAACCTATCTTTGTTTTAGTTTAACATAAGATAGCATGCAGAGAAGGATTTCAAGAGTCTTATTCTTTCCTACAACAGTAAAGAACATTACTGGAATCCCTTTTGTGTCTGTTTCTTAACTTTGCCTATGTTAAAGAATGTGGTGGCACAATGGTTAGAATTGCAGGTTAGTTCTGCCAACCACCAGTGATTCAATTCTCACCAGCTCAAGGTTCACTCATCTTTCTGAGGTTGGTAAAACAAGAGCCCAGATTGTTGGGGGTAATATGCTGACTTTTTAAACCACTTAGAGGGGGATGTAAAACACTATGAAGTGGTATATAAGTATGTACTAGTGCTAAGTGCTGAAGGGCTGTCACATATTTTTTTTTCCTATTGCTCAATCCTATCTGATTTTTGGAGACTGCATACAACTCCCTGCTGTTTTCTGGTCAGGTTTTTCAGAAGTGCTTTACGATTGCCCACTTCCTAGGGCTGACAGAAAGTGGCTGACTAGCAGTCACCCAACTGGCTTTGTGTCTAAGGCAGGACAAGAACTTACAGATTCCCAGTTTCTAGCCTGATGATTTTAACCACTACACCAAACTGTCTCTTGTCATGTATATAAAAGTATGTGTAAATAGAGCAAATGTATCAGTCATAGCAATTTAATTGACATAGAGGTCATAATTCCAATGAGATTAGAAGCAAGGTTGCCATCACTTACACGAAAACCTATTTTTATAGGTGGGTTGAGACTGAATATTTGAACAACCCTAAAAAATACTATCTAAATTTCCCTCCTAATGATATTACAGATACTTTTCCAAAACACTGAATCTGTTCTAGCTCAGCTGCCAGACCAATTTACTTCTACTCTTTAGATCAGGGATGGCAAACTCATATCATCACGACGGCATCGTGTGATATATCACGTTTTTCCCCTTCGCCAAACTAGATGTGGGCATGACCAATGTGTGATGCATCCAGCACATGGACTGGGATTTTGACACCCCTGTCTTAGATAATATTTCTTTTTGTTCCTTTAGCTATAACTTCTTGAACTTAAGGAACTTTCTGCATATGCACATTCTCAAGATCAATTAGCAGTAATGAATTTTGTTATCTCAAGACATACTGATAGTTGCGATTTAATCTTTGCTGAAAAATTTGGTTGACATCAACAAGATGTCATCTATTTCCTAAGGATTGAACAGGATATGGTAGCATGAACATGATTTCATCTGAACTGGCATCCAAGCAGTGTGTCTTGGTGGTTTTCAGATTGCAGGCAAACACAAGTAGTAGTCTTGGCTTGCTCCAATTAATTCTTTTCTCTGTTTATGTAGCTCTTATTAATTTCTTCTGAACTGATATTTACAGAGTATTTTAAAGACCATTTAATCAGCCATTAGCATACAAATATCTCAATAGACATTGCAAATAGAAGCAAGCTTCCCTTAGCAGGGAGTACATGCCTAATGAAGTCACTCAAGGGCATATTCTTCCCTTTCTCACCCTGCTTGATTGCGTTGCTTTGGAAAACCAGCCATTGTTTTCAACTCTGAGGCTCTTCCTACTATGTAAGAGAGAAGATCCTTTCTAAACACCCTGCGTCCATTTGATTATTTCATGCCCGTTGATTCAGTCTTCTCTGTGTGCCACAGAGATATGTGCCTGCCACCTGCTGTCTCTTTTGTATTGCATTAATCCATTTCATCTAATTTCAGGCATTGTTATATACCTTTTGCTGAAGGTGACAGTAGGAGGGCTCGCCTCTTGGAAACCAGTTAATTGGCCTTTTCTCCCCTTGCCTTTTGGCCTTTTCATTTTCTTTGAAGACACAGTATAAATCTATGTCACATTTTAAAGCAGGTTTAGACACTTTCAGTAATCATCCTTGGTAGCTTACTGCCTTTTTTGCTTTATTGTGTTTGTTCAAATATCAACCTTCCCTCCCCTCTATACCTATGTGCTAATAGTGACATACTGTGCATGATGAGGTCTTTGTATGACTTTTAATTGTTTCAGGATTTAATAGTAATTTTAAGGCCAATTCTTTAAGATAAAAAAATATAAAACATGATCCTAGGAGTAAATTTTATTGGGTACAATGGGGTTGTCTTCTTTACAGATGACTGCACGCTTGCAGCTTACTATAGCTAATTCAAGTGTGGGCAGAAAACTCTTCATTAGAACTATGTTTAGATCCTGCACAATATAAAGTAATTGTTTAAACTGCTTTAAGCTTCTTCAAGTGATTATGCAAGCAGAAAGTTGAGTACAGATTTAATGAATTAATAAATAAAATGAATAAGTTGCAATTTTTTCCCCTTAAATGTCTACTTTGAAGATTTCAGTAATAATGCCCGCAGTCGTATTACATTATTAATGCAATTGTCTCAAAGGCTTTGCCAATCAATCATTAACAGAAATGTATTAGATTTTATTTTTTAGAGGGGCAAACTGGTCTCTGCAGATTCATATAGGAAGCATAGAAGAAGAAAAAAGCACATTCTCAAATTAGGAAATAAATTTACTAATGTGTTTTTAAATATAAAAGAGTACTTAGGAACCTTCAAAATGTCCTTTTGCCAATCTCCTTTTAAGAAAGGTGTGTGTGTTTGTGTGTTTTTGTGTGTGTGTGTGGTCACTGGATGCGTAGTAAATGGAAGTTGGCAAAGTGAATCACCACCTTCTGGCACTATCTTTACTTTTAAGAATGCCTCTGGACTTCATACAGGCCTTTACAACATTCTTAGAAAATAAAACTAGCTCAAGTAGCTAGTAGCTACTCAAGTCTATTTTTTTCTAATTGTGCTCATCATTGAATTGTGCTTCAAAATGACAAAAATCAGCTGAACTGGCAACATAGTGCTGCAGGGTGTGGCAGGGTAGTAGCTGAATACTTTCTAACTAATCACACTTTTGTTGTAATCATTGGAGTCATAGCCCATATTTCCATCTATTTTACTCTGTTTCCCTGAAAATGAGACCTCCCCGGATAATAAGCCCAACAGGCTTTTGAGCGCACATGCTAAAATAAGCCCTCTCCTGAAAATAAGCCTTCCCTGAAAATATTGGAACACAGCAGCATCCATTAGGTGACCACGCTCTCTGTCTCCTTCACCTCAAAAATAATAAGACCTCCCTGAAAATAAGGCCTGAAAATATTTCTGAGGTGAAAAGAAAATAAGACCCTGACTTATTTTTGTGGAAATATGGTATCTATTTGATAAAACAGGTGGCTTACAACAGCGTAAGAGGATACAAAATATGAAACAGAATAGCATCCATGCATTAAAATCCAAATAAAAACCAAACACTGACAGAAAGCAATTGACAAAGCTTGGCAGAAATATATTTCATGCTTTTTCCTGGACAATGTGTACGGTTTTTTTTCTGTAGCCGAATGGTGAATTAACTTGAGGGAGTATGCCCTGATATATAAAACATTCTAGCTTTCAGTAATATGCTATATAAGGATAAATCTTTCAATATTTGGTTCAAAATTATTGAAATTATAATTTACTGTGAGGTTACTATTGTCAAAAATTGTATTTATTATTTAGCTTTTCACAAAGACCTGACATCTTTAAAAGAGAAAATGTGCAGATGGTATGTCTTGATTTGATTTGATTTAGAAGCTCCCCAAACACCACAAGACTCTGGGTGGCTTGCAGTTTTAAAAGAGAAACCAATTAAAGTGATGAAATAACAGCAGCTGTTTTTACAGGAAGAAAAGGTAAGGAAAGTGGTCATGAGTGTCAGGAGAGAGAGTGGGAGAGAGGGAGGGAAGGAGGAAGGAATATTTTAAGTCTTGGTGTGGGGGTGCAGAAGCTGAGGATGAAATCTCCTTTTTCTCTTGCCTATTCAGTTCACACTATGGAGAGGGGGAATAATCCAGATTTAGTGAACCTGTGGATTTCTTTCTGAATTATTGCAACATATAAAAGAATGAAAGCTTTAAACACTAACATTGCTGCTTATCGCTTATAAAAGTCTTTCTGAGTCAGCTTTCATTTCTCAAGCAGCTTCACTGGTGCTTGCAATTTGTAAATTTCTGGAACAGTTTTAAAACTTGATTACTAAAATCTTCCGTTATGGATATACTACTGGGAAGAGATGCTGATTCATTTATCCTGCTACAAAGTCCTTAGATAAAAACTGGTAAGAGATACAGCACTGTGAATTGTGTACCAAATTGGCAGTCAGCACAAAAGGAGCAATCATTTTTTCAATATTTTTATGTGTGCGTGTATGTATGTATGTATGTATGTATATTTTCTAGCCTTTTTCATGGTTAGACACATGCTTTTTGTGCTTATACACATACACATACACACATGCATGCACACACACACACACACACACACACACACATTTGTATGGGTATGCATACTGTACATACACATACTAGAAAGCGGCAGTTTTTTGGTTGGAAGAAACATGTAATATTGTTGAGGGAAAAACCTGGATCAATCATTATTTCCTTCTTGGGTCTGTTCCAGGGCAGTGGGATACAGGTGAAGATACCAGAGACAAGGCAGACAGGGACATGATTGGTCCATAACCCTTTCCAACTATGTGCAGCTAGTCAGAAAGAGGAGCTGCAATGACTTTGCCACCTGTCCACATCTGTTTTCAATTGGGAAGGCTTTATATGTTTTCTTTTTTCGCTCCATTTCCAGAGTGTCAGACTGCCCTGATCATTGTCTGTCACTCTATTAGCTGAGTGCAACCTAATAGTCTGCCACTTCAAGAAGTAGTATATGTCACTGAAGTGTCTTCTTGTGTGCACAACAGCAATAGCCAACACAACCTCCACTTGCTTGTTAAAAGCTCTGATCCCTTGTTCTTTCAGACATTTTCTGGCACAGTGTTTTTTTTTTAACCTTCTCATGGCAATAGAAAAAGAATATCTAGACTACTTGTAGTGCAATTTGCCCTTTGAAATCCCACCACCTTATTTATATATCTTTTCTGTTTCTGATTAGAGTAGCTGCTCTGAATCTCTTATCTTTCTTGCTCAATATCTCCAAGGAAAGCTCTTTAAATGTGAACTCCTACTAAAACTTTTCTTCCTCACTTTCCCATTCCAAATTCCCCTGTGTAGGACAGCCCTGAATTTTCAGGCTTCTGCAGCAGTATTTTAAATTTTGAAATTAAAATGAAAAGCAACCACGCTTTGGCAGTTGGTTATTATTTCATAGCTTCTTGTAATGCAGGTTTTAGGAGGTGCAACATAATCCTTTATAGTCTAACATTAGACATTAGACTCAACATGCAAGAACAAAATGGTGTACAAAGATCTTATATAGATGATTGCATAAAATGAGAAACTTAATATAATTGAGATTAGCTAAGTGAATACAGCTAAAGGACAATTGTGTTTGTGACATATATTGCCACATATCCATACATCATTTGTGCCACTAATTGTTTGCAATCCAAGGTATATTAATACAATTACTTAATAATACTTAATGACCACATTTGAAGAAAAAGAACTGTTATAATTAGCTTCCAGATATTAAATGTTTATTTTGACTCAGTTGCCTCTTGAGTTTTGCTTAAATATGTTTGCTGAACATTCAAATAACCTCCATATATCATACAAGGATGGGGGATAAATAAGCGTTCTTTGATTGATTAGTCAATTAACAAAATGGTTCTAGCTTTTGCACCTGCATATTAATGAATGCAATACTTGGAAAATGGAAAGAGTTACACAAGTAAAAAACAAATGAAGAGGATGTAGCATGCTTTTTAGTCTAAGTTGATGCTGACGTTTTAAAACTAATAGACTTTTTATTACACATGCTTTACTTTATAAACTTCTGAGGCAAATGTATAATAGAGGTCAGTTTGGTTTCCTCTGGATTTATAACATAAATAATGTCAAAGGATTTCTAAAGTCTTGTTATCAATGAGGTAGAAAGATAAAGTCTTTGACACCTCTTGAATTTATAGCTGTCATTTCTTGATGATAATAAGGAGTTGATTTGCCAGTACATACTTCCAAAATATGTTTTCTTCCCATATTACATAAACGTTGGGATTTGTTGGTAACCTCCTAGCCAAATCCAAAATGCTTAATTGTTGCAAAATCATCCCTAGTCAACTAACTGATGTCATCTATATGCATTAAAATTGAACTAAGAATCATATTCACCCATCTGAACTAACCAAATTCCAAATATATAATTTGGAAAATATTGCAATGACTGGCATCCAGTTAACTTAATGATCAAGTGGGAAATCTCTGGTATTGATTTTTTTCATTAGTCAAAGTCTAATATTTTTACCCTAACTTGCAACATGGATCACTTTGATGTGTTCTCAAGTTGTTCTGGACTGCACAACAGACTTGTTCAGATTACAGCCAATTTTAAAAAGCTACCAACTGGGCAGCTTTGATGTGCATTTCAAAAAATCACAAAGCCACCCATCCTGAAAACATTTTAATTTCGCCCTGGCTAAGAAACTGAAACCTTCTGCCAAAGCACAAGCCTGAAGTGATTTTAGGCCACAAAATTGTTTAGTGGAGGTCAATTGTGTAGCTTTTTTGCTTTGTGGCACTGAATCACATCATCCTCCACAGCACAAATGACTTGGTTGAATGAAATCTGTGACTGTGGAAGACTACTATAGGAGGTTAGCACCCACCCCTCTCCTAGGAAAATGAAATATTTTAGAAAATATTAAAATATTTAGGAAATATTTCTCCCAAAAGGGAGGTAGAAACTCAGCCACCACCACCCATCTTTGTCAATGGGCCATTAAGGCCTGAGCCAGTCTATTCTACATAACAGAGATCCACCTCCTTCAGGCAGAGCCATAGTAGGAATTGCCCAAAGTCCTTCCGTTACATCATCACCCAGCAAGAGTCAACCAAGCCTGGAACTCAAAGACAACCTACAAAGTTACCCCTGCATGGCCCCACGGGAGTCTGACAACCAGTCAGAATACAAGCTCAAATTCAAAGCCCAATGGAGGGTATAAATATATTTCTATCTCTCACCCATGTGTCTTTTTTGCCCAGGACCTCAAAACCATGTGATCCTGTCCACCATTAAACCATCTTTCCAAGCAGCCTCCATATTTCAAGTATCTTTCTTCCCACTTGAAACTGAACCCAGATGGACATTTCTTCCAGCAATACTACAGATATAGCTTGGTACGTTCTGAATATTCAACCAACACCTTCACTTCCGAGTGAAGTTAAAGAGGGAAAAGTCAGCTCCTTCTGGCTCACAGTCCTAGAATAACTTTCATATTCTTGTAATTTCTTAAACATCTAAGCCCCCGAACGGGGTAGATCCCTGTGTAAAAGGCCTAGACAAGATTCTGGGTCTTTTCGTTCAGTGAAATGCAAAAGAAATACATTATACAGTGAATTCCAACAAGCTGTGATATTTTTGAGCAATAAATCTTCATGAGGCTGTGCAAAGCTTTGAGGGGACGCTTTGCTTTGATGATGCTTCAAGGGAAGTAGTCCTTTGAAGCTGTTTTTCAGGAAGCAACCTGGTACCCCATTTCTAAAAAGCAAAAGCAAGCAGCGCCTTCAATTCTTCTGGGGCCTCTTCTGGCATATTAGTAGTTGCCGCACCCTGTCAAAGCAAAGTGCAGCTTGCACACAGGCAGATTAGTCAGCAGATGTTAAAACATTTATCATGGAAAGCAATTCTTTCCATCAAGGAAGGGGAAAAAAAACTGAGAGAGAAAACCAGGCAGACCTCTTCTATCTTATGTGCAAGTAGAAAGCTACCTTATGAGGACCCAGATTGTTGGGGGCAATATGCTGACTCTCTGTAAACCACTTAGAGAGGGCTGAAAGCCCTATGAAGCGGTATATAAGTCTACTGCTATTGCTATTGCTACCTTATAACAATATCGACAGACAAAGTCACACAATCAGCTGTTAATACTCTATAATTTCAAAATGTGTTCAAACATTAAAAGACAGTCATGGCTGTCTAAGTCAATAGAACCCTAATTAGGTATAAATATCAACATCTTGATTTTACAATTGCATGCAAAATGTTTGTGTGTGGGGGGGAATACGTAAAGTTTTGATTTCTACTGTCTAAAATCTGGAACGATAAAAACCAAGCTCTTCATAGATTGCCTCCCTGACAAGAAAGAATTATTATAACTAAAATAAGATACTATAAAAAGAAATAAGAAACCTTAGCGAAGGAAGAAGATAATTCAGGCAGAGGAAACTAAATTGGAGAAGACACTATAAAAGGAAATAAGAAACCTTAGCGAAGGAAGAAGAGAATTCAGGCAAAGGAAACTAAATTGGAGAACAGTGGGAGGAAAATGAAGCATCACAATAATAAGATTTGGGTTATAAAGTAAAGCTTTAAGAGGGAAAAGCTATTGTTGTAGTTGATTAATGCATTATTAATGCTGAGAAAGGCCAGAGGAAATACAATGGTGGCATTTGTTAAAATATCATAAGAAAAGTCATGAGTCAGACACTATTGTGGTAAATGCTGAGTATAGGTAATGCTCGAGTTTCGATTGCTATCACCATTGCTAAGGAATGTGGTTGTAAAGCATGATGTTATGTAACCAAATTGCTTGATGATGGCAATCCAGGCGGTCCTAGTTGCCATTGTAATCGAAGATACAAAGCTTATTAAGCAAGAAGTGGTGGGAGTCTCAGGTAAGGAGCAGGGGGATAGGGGATTCTGTCGGAGGCCCAGCAGAGACTTAGGGGAAGAGGGTGCTAGTATTTGGGGCAAGTTCATGAAGGCCAGGAAAGGAGGGTGTGAGATATGTGCTAGCACAGTGAGCCCTGGAAAGGAGCATGTCAGTAGATGTGTGCATGTTTATAAGAACAGGAAGGACAGGGAAGGATGGTGTAGGGTGCATGTGAGTAAAGGAAGGTTGTGGGAAAGGGAGACTTATCTGAGTGACTTGTGTTCTTTTCTGTCAGATTCTCCATTGACCTTGCTGGAGGGAATCCATCAGGAAAGGTCACAACTGGTGATCATATGATAGTGGGGCATTGCAACCAGTTTAAGTGCAAGCTGGTTGCCAAGCTCTTGAATTTTGTCGATGTGACTGTAGGGACATTACAACAATCTGAACTCCGAGGCCAGTCAAAAGTCCCTTCATTCAGCATTATTCAACAGTTGCAACTTTGAATGGTTGTCAAATGAAGAGTCCTAACTTGAGGACCATCTGTATAATGTTAAATATCCAGATTTCCAATTTTTCTGAAGAACAAGAGATTCTGTGGAGAACTTGAAGAATTAGGCTTTCATGTGTGTGGTCTTTAATTCCAAGAATGATCAGCAATAGCAACTGACTTGGGAATTTGGGAAACAAAAGTCCATATATCTGGAGGGGATCCAGTTTGAGGAGGGCTATCCTGAATATTAGCAATTGATTGAATTAATGTATGCAGATCACAGGAAGAAAACCTATCTACAGAGTAGGCTCATATTTTCAATCAACATGTTTTAGAAACAATCTCACATGGTGAAACTTTTCAGAAGTGTGGGAAAGCTGTAAAGCTAACTTAATAGATGGTGAAAAAAAATTCAATTTGTACTTCTTTTCTACATATAATCGATTAGCCTTTGATGAGCAGTTTTTGGATTTTTTTTCCATCTTCCTGAAATAGTTCCATCTGAATTCCTCAAATATTAAATGCACAATGAAGTGAGGAAAATGAAACTCGTTTTTACTAGAGATCTCCTGCTACGTTGCTTTACTTTATAATTGGAGCTTTTGCTAGCCATACCATTCTACTGCTCATATCAGAATACCTTATGCCCCCAGACAAATTTTGGGCTTAGACAACTTAGAATTATGCTGCCTTCGGTCTGACCTAAGCATAGTACTTAAAATTATCTACTACAATGTTCTACCTGTCAATGGCTACTTCAGCTTCAGCTTCAACCATAACAGTACACGAGCACACAATAGATACAAACTCAAAGTAAACCGCTCCAAACGCGATTGTAGAAAATATGACTTCAGCAACAGAATGGTCAATGCCTGGAATGCATTACCTGACTCAGTGGTTTCTTCCCCAAACCCCCACAACTTTAACCTCAGACTGTCTACTGTCAACGTCACCCCATTCCTAAGAGGTCTGTAAGGGGCATGCATAAGCGCACCAACATGCCTACCATCCCTGTGCTAACAACCCCATTCATTCGTATCCATTTTACGTATCCATAATCTTGTTTGTATTTATATGTATTATATTATACACGCTTAACAAAACAAATAACAAATAATGCCCCTCTTTCTTTGCCAGTTGGAAGTATAATAATTTATGTGGACTTTTATTAGGTTTTCATCTACTTAATATCTGTAGAAGACGTTGTTGTTAAAATCATGGAGCAAGGCCAAAACAAAGCAGACTTAGGGAAGGAAGGAAGGAAGGAAGGAAGGAAGGAAGGAAGGAAGGCTCGCAAGAGAATAAATGCATTTCAGATAGAAATATTTGCTAAAAATTACTGGAAACAGGTACAAAACATTTGTAGCTTGATAACCAGGTCTCCTTTGCCACCTAGTGTCTTCTATTTGCTACATACTCTATTTAGAAATGAATATTGTAGTCATCTTCCACCTTTGAAAGGCCAAGAATTAAAGTACAAATATGAGTTTTATTTGAATCAGTTTAATGCTTGAAGAGATGAGGAAACAGAGAAATATCACTGTTTAGAGAGAACCATATTAAGAACAGCAGATTGCTTGCTTCATTCCTTAACTGAGACCAATATTTATATGATCATTAAATACAGGGAGATCACAATGTTCTACTTTTAATAAGGAATCTTGGGAACAGAGGGATTCTTCTCATTATGAACCTATTCTGGCTTTTTCATTTATAAACAAAGTCCTACTGAAGGAGCCATCACTGTTAGAGGTCATCTTGGTAGACATGAAGAAGAAAAAAAAGCAGAACCAAGATATTATTTTCTTTTTCCCAAGGAAAAAAACCCAAGGATCATCTTTTGCCTTGCCATTTACATTATGTTATCCAGCTATTGTTTTAATGGTTTACCAGCTGTTGGTTTTTTTTTTTTTTTTTTTTTACTATAACTAGTATTTCAATTCAGGTCCTTTATTATTGTTGTTAATGAATGCCTGCTAACCACAACCATTTTTTTTAAAAAAAAAACATTTTATATGCCACAAGTTATGCTTTTTATCACTGCTTGTTAATGGTGTCATAATTTAAGAAGAATATAATGCAATAATGTCTAATTTAATTTGTTACACTACATCTACTTTCTTGCCTCTTACATTTTAGTGTTTAATTGTCTGCATGGGCACTTCCAGGAGGCATCTAGAGCTATTTAACTGCCATACAACATATTTCTAAAGATTACCTCTCTCCATTAATTCCACCAGTAATGATTGAAAAATGAAATTTGAGGTGGAAAGAGGATTTAAAACAATATATTAATGGCATCTTTGGAAGCCAGTCCTGCCTCCTAATATTAGCAAGGTTTTATATTCCTCTTTCAATTTTAGATCATTTGATCATAAATCCATATTTAAAATACCATGAACTTTCAGCCTGACCAGAAAATAGAATGGATTGTCTATAAAATTGGATATGAGGCAAAAGAACAGTATATGTTCGTAACCTTGGGAAACAAGAATGAAAGAAAATGAAACTGATTAGTGTATTGTCTTTTGGTAGCATGGATAGCTAGTTTTATTTCTTATATTATCTTCAGAAGGAATGTAGGTCATTTTGATAGGGTACATTACCAAGATTTAAGATCCATTCTCAGCTCAAATTGCTACTAAAGCAATACAATGTTTACTTTATTTCAGAACCTATGAACCAAAAATGCCTATCTTTTGAGTCAAAAATATAATAACCATAGAGCTGGCTTCCAACTGCTGAGAAGATACGACCAGCTTGCAGATTATCTGAGCTTTATTTATTTTATTTTATGGCTTATTATTATTATTCATTTATTTATTACTTTTATATGCTGGCCATCTCAGTTGGTTGAAGAGACTCTAGGCAGTATACAAATTTAGTGTAAATTTTTATCCTGGGCCACATAACTAAAAGTTTTACACTTTAGTTGAGCTACTATTGGAGGTTGGAAAATGTAGACACGATAATAGTTCTTTCATCAGTTCCATAGAAGGAGAACTGAACCATAACAATTTAACAACTACGAAGACGTTATTCTTCCACAAGCCCATGCAGTTAGCTTGAACTGGGATAAAGGGATAGGGGTTTTTTTTCCAAAGGGAATCTCTATCAATTATTTAACTGTTTCAGAAAAGGTTATTGGCTGATTTTAATTCTAAACTGTAGACTCTTTTTTTCTTTTCACATCATCTTAATTTTCTATGAATCTCTTTTATCTCACACTGACCAAAAAAAACCCAAATCCACCTTAACAGACACTGATATCACTAGTTGTTCTAACCCAGCCTTAGCAGAAGTAAGAAACAGACTCCTTGTCATGAAAAAAACCTCTTTATTTACCTCTTGTGAATTAATGGCATTCAACCACCAAAATGTCCAGGCAAGAGTCCTACAAGGAGTTAATGGAAGCAGAAGACCTTATCAGTTCCTTGCGATAATTGCAAGGCCATGATCTCCTACCCAAAAGGCTGCAAATTAATTTCTGGCAAGCAGTCTTTGATGCACAAAGCACAATGAGCAAAATCTCCAGAAATACTGACAACCACTCCCCTTTCCTTCTATTTATTCCCCAGCCAGGGAGGGGCTATTCAGCATGCATATGTGCTTTGCTTCCCGAGTCAACTTCATGTCCTCCATTGTTCATCTCTCCTAACTGTTCTGTGCATATGTGCATATGGAACAGGCCCCAACTGTTCTTCCTCCTCACTCATCTCAGCCTCTGAAGCTGCCTCTCTGATGGCTGGGAAATGTTGCCCCTGGCTCTGTCTCTGCATCTGACACAAAGCATCCATCAGAGCCTTCCCCAGACTCCAGAAATGGCCCATGTTCCTCCCCAATCTCTCATCATTTGCGTCTCCCACCAGCTCCACTGGCAGCTGGTAGGTCACAAAACTAGTGTATGCAAATTGTCTTCAAAGCTAATTTTTTTAAAAAAAAAAATACCTTGTCTCCTCCAGTTACTTCTAGGGACATATAACCATCCAACCTCTAGACTTATTCAGCCATTTTATATAGTTATTACAGTATGAGAACAGATTTCTCATCATGTTTTCAAAATCAACTAAATGAATTAAGTGCACATGTATATAGTATATAATATAGAGATCAAAATAAGTTTCTAATTTACTTTCTCTTAGCAAAGATTGAGGATTATGCCAAGGACATACTGTTTTTCTTGCTCAGGTGTGTGTTTGTGTGTGTGTGTGTGTGTGTGTGTGTGTGTTTGTGTGTGTGTGTGTTGCTTGTGCTTTCAAGTCAGTCTTGACTCCTGGCAACTGCCTGGACAGCTCTCTGCAGTTTTTTTGGCCACGCTTTACTTTTTTACCAGAAATGGTTTACCATTGCCTGCTTCTTAAAGTGGAGAGAGAATGGCTCATTATCTCTTAGCTACTTTGTGCTTAAGGCAGGTGTAAAACTCATGCCCTTCCTGTTTCTAGCATGGGACCTTAAACGCTACACCTAACAGTCTCCCATAATTCTTGCCTAGCAAAGTTAAAATACTTGCATTCTCTTTTTCATTTTCTAACTTCCTTTAGAGCCTTTCCAATTTTCCCTTTACTCTTCTGCCTTTCTCCTCTGAGCTTTGCCGTTCCCAGGCGTACACACATGAAATCTCTGAAACAATTCAATTAAAACTTCCAAAACCTTTCTGCAAATATTGCCATTGGTAGACTTTCCTGTTGGGAAAAACATGCCTGTGTCTTTTTTTAAAATTTGCAAATCACTCAAATGTTTCTTGTGTGTATGGTAGGTCCTGATTGCTCTCTATAGAGATTGTCTTTCTACAGGGGGATCACTCAGTAGAAGCAAATGCTCTGAAGGGGTTTCTTGCATCTCCTCTTTCACAGAAAGGGTAAAAAGAAAAAAAAACTCCTGGTAATTAATAAAAGAAGCTGGTTGACTCTCTGAAGCACAGTGTCAGCCCAAAGAAACAATCTGCATTTCTTTTTGTGCTAAAAGTTTTTTCCCTCTGGATGTTAGATTTGTTGACACTTTGCACAAGTTACTTGTTTATATGAAAACTTTCTCAAGAGTCTCTTAGGCATTTGTCTGGGTTGTTTGCTTTTGTGTTATGTTCCTCGGTTCATTCTTGTTCTTGCTCCTTACAAGTATCTCAAGAGGCTGACCAAGTTTGAATTTAGTCAGTCAATTGTTGTGACAGAAGTTTCTTTTCAGTTAGGAAAGCATCAGTCTTCCTTCAGGCATTTTCTACTTGTTATGAAATAGGTACAGTAAGTTTTACTTAAGTACTTTCACAAATCCAGCTCCTTTTCTCTCACATTCTCAGCCCCGAATGCCATCACAGAAAGTGATTAACACCCTACATAATTCAAATGGCAATATGTGTATGGATTGCTACTTCTCTTGTCAAACACTGCTATTCTTTTAAAAAACATTTTTATCAAAGTTTACAATTAAAAAAATAAAACTAATACAAGCTACAAAAATATAAAAAATAAAAATATCAAGTGAAGAAAGGAAGAAGGAAAAAATATAAACTACTAACATTTTGCTTCATGATGATAATTTCAAACAAGTTTGTTAACTTATCACCATCTCTTAAAATATATCCAATGCTCTCTTCTTCCCATAGCTTATCTCTTCACTACAAACAAAATGTTTTTTGAAGTTTTTTTTTTATTGTTTTAATTAAACAAAAACACAAAAAAGAATCATCCTTCATTACATCTTGTAGAAAGTGTGTCGATTGGTTAGAAATACATTTCATGTGTTTCTTCCACAATCATTACATATACTTCATTCATATTGAATTGTACATTTTAAATCAAAAATCTTTATGTATTTTGCTATCAATGTACCACAATTCTCATTTAACTACAATTATTTAAATGTGCTTTTATCTGAAATCATTTGTATTTAAAGGCACAACCACCTACTGGCATTCATTCGTAATTTCAATAAACCTCCAATAACATTACACCTTTATAGCATATTCTGAAACAAAATCAGTTAATATCTAAGCATTCCTCCTCTTTTCCCCCCAACTCACAATTTAAAGCTTATATCCAATTTGCCTTTACCAATACAACATACATACATTTACATTTACATTTACATATAGATATACATATGCATATGCATATGCATATGCATATGCATATGTATATGTATATGTATATGTATATGTATATGTATTTGTGTTTTTTTTTATTTGTGCTGATAAATAAATAAAGGGAGACTAGTATAGATCTATTTCAAGCTATTTAGCTCTCATCAGCTAGCCATACCCTTACTGGGATTTGAA